>NC_052150.1:205499062-205799062 GCF_902713615.1 Scyliorhinus canicula
GGGGGGGGGGGGGGGGGGGGGGGGGGTCGGCGTCCCTCGAACATGGTGGGGATGAAAGATTGCGCCAATATGAATGAGTCATGTACACTGCCCGGGTACTGGGCGCAGACGTGCACGATCCTCATGCGGTGGTTGCAGACCATCTGCACGTTCATGGAATACGTCCCCTTCCTATTGGTGAACACGGCCCTGTTATCTGCAGGTGGCCGCACGGCGACGTGCATCCCATCGATCGCCCCCTAGACCATGGGAATCCTGGCCACGGCAGCGAAGCCCGCTGCCCGGGCATCCAGGCTTGCCCGGTGCACAGGGAACTGGATGTCAGCGGTCTGCAATGGGATAAAGGGCAGTCTGTCACTGCACGGATGCACCGGGGCACCGATGCCTGCGAGATGCCGGACAGGTCCCTACTCAGGGCCTGGAATGACCCCGTGGCATAGAGGTTCAGGGCCACCGTAACCTTGACGGCCACGGGGAGAGGGTGTCCTCCCTCAGTGCCACGCGGTGCCAGGTGTGCCATCAGGTGGCAGATGTCTGCCACTTTCCCGGCTCATCCGGGGTCTCCTCCTGCATGCCTGGTCCGTGGGGTCCTGGTATGACGAGCGGGGCCTGTACACATGGGGCCTCATTGGGCGTCTCCGTCGCCGTGGCACCACCACCACCTCCTCCTCCTCCTCGTCCTGTCGTGTGGGCGGCCCTGCAGCCTGGGCGGCTGCCGCCTGCCTCCCTGCAGCACGCCCCTCTGCGGCAGCCTCTGCCACCTCCCTGCCACGCTCCTGCTCCAGCTCACCCAGGGTAACATGTAAAGTGTGGCTCCAGCCACGGCGGCCAACATCGCTGGGTGATGACCAAACATAACGGCCTGCAGGGGGTGAGGTTGGGTTGGATAGATGACATGTCGCCATTGCCCATACCCACCCCATAGCCAGGTGCCATGGGCTGCATGGCCGTGACTGTTGCCAGCTCGCACATGGCCAGGCGGACACTACCCTACCCCCTCCCCGGCATGCACCGTCCCCAAACCCCCCCTCTCCCTGGCATGCACCCTCTCCCACCTGCACCGGCCCCAAACCCCCCCCCCCCCCTCCGCACCCTCCCCAAGCCCCCCCCCCTCTTCTCCGGCACGCACCCTCACCAACTCCCACCCTGTCCCCCCCGGCACGCTCCCTCCCCAACACCACCCCTCCTCCCCTGCATGTACCCTCCCCATCACCTGCCCTCCCCAGCGCACCCCCCCTCTCCAGCACGCACCCTCCCCAAACCCCCCCCTCCGGCACGCACCCTCCCCAAGCCCCCCCTCTCTTCCCCGGCTCGCACCCTCCCCAACTCCCACCCTCTCCCCCCGGCACGCACCCTCCCCAAACATCCCCTTTCTTCCCCGGCACGCATCCTCTCCATCACTCGCCTTCTCCCCCCCCCCTCCCCCCCCCTCACCTCCCTGGCATGCACCCTCTCCATCACGCACTCTCCCCAACACCCCCACCCCTCACCCCAGCCCCTCCCCCCAAGCCCCTTCCGCCCCAGCCACTCCCCCACAGCCACTCCCCCCTCCCTCCCACCCAGCTCCTCCACCCCTCTCTACCACCCAGCCCCTCCCTCCCCCAGCCCCCCCAGGCCCTCCCTCCCCCCAGCCCCTCCCCCCAGCCCCTCCCCTGCCCCTCCCCCAGCCCCCCAGCCCCTCCCTCCCCCCCAGCCCCCCCAGGCCCTTCCTCCCCCCAGCCCCTCCCCCGGCCGGGCGGGATTTATACCGCTTCCCGGCGATTCTCCAACCCGCAGGGCGGTAGGAGAATCCCGCCCGTCGACTGCGAAGAATTAGAAGGAAAACAAACACATTAGTAGGAGCAAAACTAAATAGGCTATTCAGAAGAAAGTTCAATCAAAGTAGAGGGGAGGAATTTGAGTGCGAGGAACGCTTGAATCAGTCGGACTAAGAAATCGGGCCTAAATAAAACTGACACAAAACAAAGGAACAATCAGATAAAACTAATATTTTGCAGTTAATAATGTTATTTATAGAGATAGTCTCAAGCTAAATAGGTTTTAGTTGATCACAACTAAGTTCTGAGATGATAGATGCTCTGTGGAGCTTAAGATTTATTGTAGTCTGATTGTAATTAAACTGACTTTCCACTAGAGTATAGTATTCAATGTGACTTTGTTAGCAAATGTAATTTGGTTCAAAAACACTAAAGACACTGAGAAATGAGAGAATGGATTTGTACAATTGGCTGATGATACTCCGGGCGGGGTAGCTGTGTTTCTATGAAATATCCAGCTTCCATATTTCCAAAGGTGGAATCGAACTCAGAGCTGACTAGATTGGCCATGGATTGTGAAGCAGCTGTGGCTACATAACGGTGGTCAATGGGCATCAACCCCATGGATGTATAAATGTGACAATCTTCCACCAGAAGTGAAAGCAGGGAGCTGTCAAATGGGTCCCTGAGGTAATTGCTGACAATCATGTGGGATATCTCCAAGGATTTTTTATTTGAAGGTGCCTTACGGATATTAATAAAATATGTGCTGGATTCTCTTTGGGGAAGTTGGGTACGATAGCAGTGCGGATTGAGGGATGGTATGTCTATGAAGTTCCCTGCAGAGAGTGGAGTCTGTATCCCTGCATCTTCTTCCTCATGGCTGGTGTCTATTTATAGGCCAAAGAAAGGGAATAATGAGCCAGGTGTCTCCTTCTCCCCTCTACCTCAGAGGCATGGGACCTTTAATCATCCTCCCCTCGCGCTGGTCTCAACTGAGGCCTTCAATGGGACAACTATTCCGCTTTATTTTTAGTGTGCCTCTGTCCCTTTAATACTGTTTCTGACTCGACCCGTGCTGGAATTGTGCCACTGGGATTAGGCCTGAGCCAGATAGCTGGGTGTTAGGCATGGCAGTGTCAGAGGTGTGGGCAGAAGCCCCACCTTGTCAGAATATCACTGCTGGAAGCAGAGTCTCCACCCATGTCTCAGATACATCACAATTGACTCACTGTGAGGCACAAATGTGCTTTTCCAAGGGGCTGGATTTTACAGCATCCAGTCGGCCGTGGATTCTGTAGGGGTGGGGGTGGAGCGCATAAAATATATTGGGTGGTCTGCCCACAAACTTCCTGCCATCCCCAATCTGTTCCCTATGATATAGGTGAGCACACTTTAGACAGCCTGCCTGTAGGCCTATTGAAGCTGTTAAATGGTAAATTAAAGGGCTTTTGAGAGTCCAGACCTGCCTCGAACACTTTGATATGCTGCCCAGTGGAAGACCAGCCAGAGTGGGCAAGGCTCTGTTTCAGCAGACTGGGTGAAAGGGAGTTAATAATAATGTTACCTCCTTTGAGTGGTGGAAGATGTTGGCTGCGTACATTTAGGGGCAGCCCTTCCAAGATGGTACCCTCCCTTTGGGCCTCCCTGCCTGGCGTTTAAAGCCTGCATCACCCTCCCCCACCACCCACCCCAGCGACCACACCCACAACCTGCCCCTCTCTTATAGTGTCCCGGATCCTTGCCCATCCAAAGTCCCTCCCCGGTGGCCATATTCTCCTCATCCTGGGGACTGCCTGCAGTCCCAACGGCGACCACTATTCAGCGCTGCTGGAACTGTAAGAGCTGCCAGCTAATCTGATTGTTCAGGCTGCCCCCAGCGTATCATCTTCAGTTGAAGACGGCTTGTTTGCGACTGACTTCACTTCCATGTGGGGCTGTTGGGATTGCCAGAAGTATTCCACCTCACCCTCCCCCCCCCCCCCCCCCCCACACACTACATCCACCCCCTACTCCCCATCTCCACCCCCCACCACGCCTCCCCAGACCCCGGCAAAATGTAGTCATTGGAGTTTTCAATGTTCTAACTCTTCAGCCGTCTATCAAAACACTCAAGCTAAACATATTTGCCTTTAATTAGTTCAATTGAGCGTGAGGCAGGGGTGGAGTGGGGGGCAGATTCCACACTATCATCTCAGTCAAGGAAGAGAATCCTTATTTAATTGTCATGACGACGACAATGTTTTAGATTTTGAAGTATGCGTACAGTGGGGCATCGTTATGTTTCCTTACATGCAGCTTTCTGAAACTTCGGTTCTCCAATTCTGTCCTCTTGTACATCTCACATTTTCAATGTTCATTCACTGGTGACTATGCCTTCAACTACCAAGATCCTAAACTGCAATTCTATAATCTATATAACCTAGAATTCTATAATAACAATCTATCATTACGAAGCGCTTCGAGAGGTTGGTCGTGAGACACATCGGGCTGGATTTCCCGTTGGCAGGATCCTCTGTTTCGCCGGTGGCACACTCACACTTACGGATTTTCTAACGGTGCGGGCATGGCCACAATGGGAGACCCCATTGACCGGCTACCGGACTAGAATCCCGCTGCTGTCGGGGGCGTGCCTTACCTGAAATTGGGTGCAATGGGACAGAGAATCCCACCCATTGACTCAATACTTCCAGAAGGCGTTGATCCACTATGATTCACATACTGCCACAACTGGTCCACAGCAGACGCCATCTCCCTGGCCCGACACTCATCCTTGGTGAATCTTAATCATAGTTAATCATAGAATTTACAGTGCAGAAGGAGGCCATTCAGCCCATCAAGTCTGCACCGGCTCCTGGAAAGAGCACCCTACCCAAGGTCAACACCTCCACCCTATCCCCATAACCCAGTAACCCCATCCAACACTAAGGGCAATTTTGGACACTAAGGGCAATTTATCATGGCCAATCCACCTAACCTGCACATCTTTGGACTGTGGGAGGAAACCGGAGTACCCGGAGCAAACCCGCGCACACACATAAGAACATAAGAACATAAGAACATAAGAACTAGGAGCAGGAGTAGGCCATCTGGCCCCTCGAGCCTGCTCCGCCATTCAATGAGATCATGGCTGATCTTTTGTGGACTCAGCTCCACTTTCCGGCCCGAACACCATAACCCTTAATCCCTTTATTCTTCAAAAAACTATCTATCTTTACCTTAAAAACATGTAATGAAGGAGCCTCAACTGCTTCACTGGGCAAGGAATTCCATAGATTCACAACCCTTTGGGTGAAGAAGTTCCTCCTAAACTCAGTTCTAAATCTACTTCCCCTTATTTTGAGGCTATGCCCCCTAGTTCTGCTGTCACCCGCCAGTGGAAACAACCTGCCCGCATCTATCCTATCTATTCCCTTCATAATTTTAAATGTTTCTATAAGATCCCCCCTCATCCTTCTAAATTCCAATGAGTACAGTCCCAGTCTACTCAACCTCTCCTCATAATCCAACCCCTTCAGCTCTGGGATTAACCTAGTGAATCTCCTCTGCACACCCTCCAGCGCCAGTACGTCCTTTCTCAAGTAAGGAGACCAAAACTGAACACAATACTCCAGGTGTGGCCGCACTAACACCTTATACAATTGCAACATAACCTCCCTAGTCTTAAACTCCATCCCTCTAGCAATGAAGGACAAAATTCCATTTGCCTTCTTAATCACCTGTTGCACTTGTAAACCAACCTTCTGTGACTCATGTACTAGCACACCCAAGTCTCTCTGAACAGCGGCATGCTTTAATATTTTATCGTTTAAATTAACAGGGAGGATGTGCAGACTCCGCACAGACATTGACCCAAGCCGGAATCGAACCTGGGACCCTGGAGCTGTGAAGCAATTGTGCTATCCACAATGCTACCGTGCTGCCCCCTCGACAACAAGGACTCATATGTCAGATCCTATTCATTGACTGGATCTGTGGCTTTAACGCCATAATCCCAGCCAAGCTCACATCCAAACTCCAAAACCTCAGACTTGGCTCCTCACTTAGCAACTGGATCCTCAACTTCCTGACCCATAGACCATGATCAGTAAGGGTAAACAGCAACACTCTTCCATGATAATCCTCAATACCAGTGCCCAGGAAGGCTGCGTACTTAGCCCCTACTATACTCTCTATACACACACGACCGTGTGGCAAAATTCGGTTCCAATTCCGGCTACAAGTTTGCTGATGACACGACCATAGTGGGACGGATCTCAAGCAACGATGTCAGAGTACAGGAAGGAGATGGAGAACCTAGTGCCATGGTAATGACAACAATCTCTCCCTCAATGCCAGCAAAACGATGGAGCTGGTCATCAACTTCAGGACATGAAGTGTCATATACACCCCTGTCAGCATCAACGGGGCTGAGGTGGAGATGGTTAGCAGCTTCAAATTCCTTGGTATACACATCACCGACAATCTGTCTTGATCCACTCACGTCAATGCTACAACCAAGAAAGCACAACAGTCCCTATACTTCCTCAGGAAACTAAGGAAATTCAGCATGTTCACATTGACTATTACCAAGTTTTACAGATGCACCACAGAAAACATCCTATCTAACTGCATCACCTGGTATGGCAACTGCTTGGCTCTAGACCCTAAGAAACTAGAGAGAGTCGTGAACAAAGACCAGTCCATCACACAAACCCGCCTCCCATCCATTGACCCTGTCTACACCTCCCGCTGCCTTGGGAAAGCAGGAAGCACAATAAAAGACATCGCCTACCTGGGTTATTCTCTCTTCTAACCTCTTCCATCGGGCAGAAGATATAAAAGTCTGAGAACATGCACTAACAGATTCAAAAACAGCTTCCTTCCCCACTGTTACCTGACTCCTGAATGAACCTCTTAAGGACTGAAGTGATCTCTCTACACATCTTCGCTACTATTGTAGCAGTATACATCGGTTAACCCAATGTCTATGTCTGCGGGCGCGATTCTCCGCAAATGCGGGGAATTGTAAAGGCTGCCGTGGGACAGGCCGTGACCCACGGCAGCCTTCACGGCCACTTCCGGGGCCGATTCTCCCCCCCGGGCGGGGCTAGGAGCACGGCCCCATGCGTCAAGGCCGCACGTCAAGCGTCACAGCGGCTGACGCGGCCGATGACGTCAGCCGCGCATGCGCAGGTTGGACAACGCCAACCCGCGCATGCGCAGTTGACGTCCTTCTCCTCAGCCGCCCGGCAAGACGTGGCGGCTTGATCTTGCCGGACGGCAGAGGGGAAAGAGTGCGTCTGTTTTGGACGCTGGCCCGACGATCGGTGGGCACCGATCGCGGGCCTGTCCCCTCCCAAGCACAGTCGTGGTGCTCCCGTGCCAATCGGGCCTCTAGATGCCCCAAACGGGCATCTGGCGCCCGTTTCATGATGGCAGCGAGCAGGTGTGTTTGCTGCCGTGGTGAAACGGGCGTGAAGGGCCGGCCGCTCGGCCAATTGGCCTCGGAGAATCGCCGCTCGGCGTAAAAAACGGCGAGCGGCGATTCGTGGCGTGGGGGGGGGGAGAGAATAGCCGGAGGGTGTGAAAAATGTCGGGAGGCCCTCCCACTATTCTCCCACCTGGCGCGGGGGGGTGGAGAATCGCGCCCTATGTGTTTACATTGTGTATTCATCGTATGTCCTATGTTTTGTCATGTCAGGAACAATATGCCTGGACTGTACGCAGAACAATACTTTTCACTGTACCTCGGTACACGTGACCAGAAATCTAGATCTAAATTCCCTTTCCAAACCTCGCTACCTCTCTCTCCTTCCTCCTTAAAGCCTTTCTTGTTGGCCCTGTGTCTGGCCACATCCTAATATCCCTCTCTGTGGCTCAGTGTCAAATTGAATCTGATTCGACTCCAGTGAAGCGTAGGTTCTATAGAAATGCAGGTCGCTGTGGCTGTCAGATGTGCATAAAGGGCCGAGGATGAATTTGTTGTTGAATATATTTGACTGTCACGATGCAGCAAGGTTATAACACACAAGACAATATTAAATAGACGTATTGTGCAGAGGACATGCAGAGTCCAAAACACCTTCCATGTGTCACAACTTTGGAGCAGCCAATGAAATGCAGACTGTGGTATTGTGACTGGACTTGTAAGCCAGACACCCAGGCTAATGCTCTGGGGATACAGGTGGAAATCCCACCATGGCACTGGAGGAATTTAAATTCAATTAAATAAATCTGGAATTGAAAAGCTAGCCTCAGTAATTAAGCCTACGGAACTATCATTAATTGTTGGAACCACTTGCTTCATTAATGTCCTTGAGGTAAGGAAATCTGCCGTCTTTACTTGGCCTGGCCTACATGTGACTCCAGAGTTACAACAACGTGGTTGACTCTTAACTGCCTGTCTGACATTGCCGAGCGAGATGCTCAATTCAAGGGTAATTAGGGATGGGCAAGAGATGCTGGCCTTGCCAGCCATTCCCACATCCCATAAATGAATAAGAAAATAAATTAGGATTTACATTCAAAAATGAACACGGGCGATACCGGTATGGTGACCGAGTGCTTAGTACTGTTGCTTCTCAGCACCAGGGACCCGGGTTCCTGGCTTGGGTCATTGTCTGTGCGGAGTCTGCACATTCTCCCCATGTCTGCGTGGGTTTCCTCCAGGAACTCCGGTTTCCTCCTAGAAGTCCTGAACGACGTGCTTTTTCAGCGAATTGGACGTTCCGAATTCTCCCTCTGTGTATCCGAACAGGCGCTGGAGTGTGGCGACTAGGGGATTTTCACAGTAACTTCATTGCAGTGTTAATGTAAGCCTACTTGAAACGCTAATAAATATTATTATGTGTCCCCTTGCAAGTATTCGCTGAAAATTGACCTTTGTCAAAGCAGTTGCAAATATTACAAAATCACAAAGTCTTCTCCGAGTGCTGTGTGACTGAGTGTATCGTGATGCTGTGTACATAACAAAAGAAGCCAAATTGTCTTGCTGTACACTCACAGTGAATATATCACAAGGTGATTAATAGCTCCTCCTTTTTAAACAGTGGGCACAGGGAAAGGTGAGTCAGCATAAAATCTATCAGTGGGTACGAGTTGATGCACGATTTGTGAATATAGTTCAGCAGGCAGCCAATATAAAGCATCCAAGTTTCTTTAGAAACATTTGTCTGGTGTTTTGGTGGAGCACTTCTACAGCTGTATCCTTGCAGAGAATGTTCCGCGTGATGGATTCCACTCTGTATAGTATTTACAACCAAAGCTGGGGGGTGGGCACGGTGGCACAGTGGTTAGCACTGCTGCCGCACGGCACCGAGGTCCCAGGTTCAATCCCGACCCCAGGTCACTGTCCTTGTGGAGTTTGCACATTTTCCCTGTATCTGTGTGGGTCTCATTCCCCACAAGATGTGCAGGCTAGGTGGATTGGCCACACCAAATTGCCCCTTAATTGGTTAAAAAACAGAATTGGGTACTTTAAATTAAACAAAACCAAAGTGGATCCTTGCAATGTCGCTCACTCTGAAAGTGTCCTCGGAATTATTTCAGGAAAGGCAGGAAGTGTTATTCCTTCCCCCCACCCTTTTGAAAGAAAGAACACCTCAATTTAAACTGCGACATAGGGGAACCTTCACCCGGACGGTCACATACTCGACTTGGCCGCATTCAGTTATGACACAGTGACTTAAAAAGAAAGGAGAGCCTTGACATAATTCATATCGTTGGACATATTTTAAAAATTCATTGGGAGGATATGGCCGACACTGGCAAGGCCTGCATTTACTGCCCATCACTGAATGGCTCGCCAGGCCATTTCAGAGGCAGTTAAGAGCTAACCACATTGCTGTGGGTTGGGCGTCACATGTAGACCAGGCCTGGCAAGGCTGGCAGATTTCCTTTCCTCAAGAAAATGAGTGAACTAGAGGTGTTTTGAATGACAATCCAAGGCTACAATTACTCAGACTAGGTTTTGTTCCACTATTCCAGATTTTTTTAGTCAATATTTATTAGTTAATTACCATTCCCCCCCGAGCCTTGACGTATCTTCCTGTCTTGGAACTGTATCACCGCCGTTCCTTCACTCTCGCTGGGTTAAAATCCTGGGAATCTCTTCCTGACAGCACTGTGGGTATACCTACACACTGCGTGGACGGCAGAGATATAAGGGGGTGGCTCGCCACCACCTTCCAAGGGCAATTAAGGATGGACAACAAATTCTGGCCTCGCCAGTGATCCCCAGATCCTGTGAAGGGATACAAAAAATGTTACACAACCTTGTCATTTTGAGGAGACAACCCCTCCTATTGAGAAGTCGGAGCATGAGGTGGATGAGGAAGAAAGAAGAATAGAGGAGGGAACCTAGGCAATCCCTTTCTGACCAGACAAACTTATCTGGGTGAGTTACCAGTGACCATTGTTGTATCATGTCTTTGTATGTAAAGGCACTCAGCAAAGCAATGGTTAACGTGGGACTGGAGAATATCATTGCCGATGGTATGATGTGTAGCGTCACATGGTGATAGATTCAGAGGGAACACACTGGAAGTGGCCTACTTGCATGGAACAGCACTATGCATGACAATATTTGGGACCTGTACAGAGTGAAAGACTAACAATATGCATCCCGTTGAGGGTTGATGCCACTTTTATTTTATTATTTTTTATAAGTTTAGTGTGCCCAATTCATTTTTTCCAATGAAGGGGCAATTAGGCCAATCCACCTAACCTGTACATCTTTTGGGTTGTGAAGGCGAAACCCACGCAGACATGGGGAGAATGTGCAAACTCCACACGGACAGTGACCCAGAGCCGGGATCGAACCTGGGACCTCGGCGCCATGAGGCAACAGCAGCTAACCACTGCACCACCGTGCTGCCCGATGCCACTTTTATGCCAATAGAATAAACAAACCTTGTTTTATAACCTTTGTGCAGTCCATGTGCTTAAGTTGCACATTACATAAGATCTCCCCCCACTATGGGAATCAGGACAAGCAGAGGAGTTTACCCTCTCCAATTAGCCCCTGTCACCTTGTCGTGCAACAGTGAGGGAAGTGTGCCAGTGAATTCTATGCAGTCTGTTTGGCTGAGGCAGCTCAATAGCTGGCAGTGTTTACGTGCTGTGAGCTGTAGGTGTAGGGATGGCTGAATGGCAGGTATGAGTCCTGATGAATAGAGGTAAGGAAAAGGTAAAGTCGCCACGGTCCCAGATGACCATCAGCTTCTTTCCTCTTTGAGGGGGAGAGCTGACAGGTGATGATTTAACCTGAAGATCACCCCACCTGAGGTGAGGGGCAAGGTTGCAAAGGTGGGGTCTTCATGAATAACTTGAAGAAAGAGATTGTTGGTAGGTGAGTGATGGAAGTGTGGTATTTGAGAAATGCCTGACATTATATCAACTATATCTGCAGCCACTTCTTTTAAGACCCTCGGATGCAACCATCAGATCCAGGGGACTTGTCAGCCTCAAGTCCCATTATTTTTCTCTAGTATTGTTCCCTGGCGATCATGTTTGGTTTATGCTTCTTCCTCCTTTTTGTACCTTGCTTTTCGACTATACCTGGGATGCTTTTGTGTCTTTCATTGTAAGGACCGATACAAAATAGGAATTCAAAATCTCTGTCATTTCCTAGTTTTCCATGATTAATTCTCCAGCCTCATCACCTAAGTAACCAATGCTCATTTTAGCAACTCTATCCCGTTTATGTACTTTCTGTTTTTATCCTTATTGCTAGTTGCCAATTGAAAATTGGACAGGATAGAGTTGTTTTCCTTAGAACTGAAGGGCGAAGGGATGACAAGATTATGAGAGGGCAAGATTGAGAAGTTTCCCCTGGCAGAGGGGACAGTTACACGGGGGCATAGATTCAAGGTAGCAGGATTAGAGGGGACTTGAGGAAAAAAATTCTTCACCCAGAGGGTGGTGAGTGTCTGGAATTCACTGCATAAAATGGTGGTTGAGGCAGAAGCACTCGATGCTTAAAAGGTACCTGGATCAGAACCTGAAGTGCTGCAGCCTGCAAAACCATAGACCAGGTGCTGGAAGGTGGGATTGGAGAGACATACGGTCAAAGCTTTTCACCGTGCACTCATCAGGACAGCTCGCAAGAAATTACCAACAGTAACAGGGGGTGGAGGGGTGTTGAGGCGGTGGGGGGGAGAGAACAACAATTTATATTGTATGAAAAGTCTTCTCATATTTTTTGTTGGCACAGGCTCAGTGGGCTGAATGGCCTCTTTCTGCGCCATAGGTTTCTGTGGTTCCAACGTACTCCAATATTTCCCTCTTTTTGTTTTAGTCACCATTTACTGGTTTCTGAAACATTCCCAGTCCTCTGAGCCATTATTAATCTTTGCAGAATTGCATATCTTCTTCAATGTGATACCATCCAAATGTGCCTCACGATATTGGCCGCCTGCTGGAGCAGTTGATTTGCTATTCGCATCTCATTCGCAACAGGCACCCTTTGATCATGTTGCATGTGGCCAGATTTGGGGGCTTTAGAATTTTATCCCCAAAGTCCCATCTATTGAAAAAGTAAGTAAGCCAGTGCAGTGTTTCTCTATATTCCAACAATAACTCTGCATGAACAAGTAAGGTATCATATGTGAAACATGCCAACCAATCAGCACTCTCTTTTCATGCAGTAGAAATTGTTGTTCTCTCCCCCCTCCCCCTGTTACTGTTGGTAATTTCTTGTGAGCTGTCCTGATGAGTGCAGGGTGAAAAGCTTTGACTGCATGTCTCTTTTTTTCCAGCAACACTCAGGTTCTGCACTACCAAATCACTAGACGTGAAACAACGTTAGATTTTAGATTTTTCTTCAAGGTGGTTGGGAAGGGGGGGGGGGGGGGGGGGGGGAGGGGTGATGTCATCTCTGTGTTTTGCCAAAAGGAAACAAATGTTTTCCAAGTGTTTTTTTTTAAATAATTGCTTTCACTGGAGTGCGCAGAATAAACCCTGTTCCGCAGAATATCGCTGGTAGAGTTGCAATAGTATTGACTGTCGAGATAAGCAGCAACAGTAGACAGGTTGCAGTTTAAATAGAAGGTGCCTGTGAACATGGGCTTGGTATGTGGATTAACTTGCTATTAAATCACTCCAATCCTATCTCTTAACCTGCAGAAATACAAAGGCTCAAGGCCATTTCATTATGTAGTAAAGCGAAATATCAAATAATGATTCTCTTTTTCTGTTGGTCCATCACTACCTTCTGGTGCTCAGTACAATAAGTTATACTTTGATGTAAAAACACGTATGTGGTTTATTGCGGCGGTAATCTGACTGTGTCGTTATTCAACAACTCCGCACAATTGACTGGAGCTTCTAATTAGTTCTGGTTGCTCAATGGTATGATGTCAGTTGAGAATCTTTTGCATCAGAGCACATTTGACATCATTCTATGTTGCACAAATTATGCCAGATTGCATTAATAATAACAAAGACACAGTTGAATGTATTTGAAAATAAAAGGATTCTATGGTCTTCGTGAAATGAGGCATCTGGTTTCCAGGGAGGGGCTGCACAGTGGTGATTTATTTTCTGTTTAGATTCTTGCACCTCCTTTGATATGGCAGTATCTGTCACTAGCTATTACACGGCCAGAGCTTTCTTGTGTCAACCTTGATGAAATGCATGCAACTTGGCAAATAATTTACGGCGCAAAGCGGACTTTGCTTGAGCGGGACGTTTGTAGAGTCGTGGAGATATAGCAGAACAAAAGGAGGCCTTCCTGCCCATCTTGCCTGTGCCAGCTCTTGGAAAGAATGATCCAATTAGTCCTAAACCCCTCCATCACCCTGAATACTTATCCTCTTTTTAAAATATCCTTTACGCCCTTCCCCTTTGAAAGCCACTGCTGAAGACAGATAAACTTTCCCGGGGGGTGGTAACAATTTGCTACAATTTGTTGCAATTCCTGCAATTCGATTTTTCCAACCCTGGTACCCCTTTCCCCCTCTGTTCTGGGAGATTGACATCACTTTGCTTTTCTGCTTCCTTGTCTGGTTGCATTATTTGCGAGTTTGACATATCCATTCACCTCCTTCTGTTGAAAAGGACAGAAGCAAATTCCAACGCACTCCGTTGTCCAGAGAAAACCAGGAATTGTGTTTTAAAAGGGAAGCAATGAAGCAACCCAACCACGTTTACACCAACAAAGTTTCAAAACATGGGGGGGGGGGGGGGAGGATCGTTACAAGAAAAGCAGAAATGGGGAAAAAGTCACTGCATGGAATTGGAGCAAGGGGCTGTTTAGCACACTGGGCTAAATCGCTGGCTTTGAAAGCAGACCAAAATAGGCCAGCAGCACGGTTCGATTCCCGTAGCAGCCTCCCCGAACAGGCGCCGGAATGTGGCAACTAGGGGCTTTTCACAGTAACTTCATTGAAGCCTACTTGTGACAATAAGTGATTTTCATTTAATTTCATTTCAATTTAGAAAAAGCATCCTTTAATTTAAAATAATAATAATCTTTATTGTTGTCACAAGTAGACTTACATTTACACTGCAATGAAGTTACTGTGAAAAGCCACATTCCGTCACCTGTTCGGGTACACTGAGGGAGAATTCAGAATGTCCAATTCATCTAACAAGCATGTCTTTCGGGATTTGTGGGAGGAAACCGGAGCAGCCGGAGGAAACCAATGCAGACACGGGGAGAACGTGCAGACTCCGCACAGTGACCCAAGCCGGGAATCGAACTCAGGGCTCTGGTGTTTGAAGCAACAGTGCCAACCACTGTGCTACTATGCTGCCCGACTGCAACTTCTGGACAAGGTGAGGAGATATACGTGAGTGGAAGACAAGAGCAGGAATGTTATCAGGGAGCATGAAGTATAATCAGTCCAGCGAACTTAACATCACTTTGGGGTAATTGAGGGGAAACGTCTGCAATCATTCAAAAAGACTGTCCCGAGTCGCAGGAGGTGTAGATTCTTCATCGAAAATAGACCAAATGGTCTGCCGACCCTGCATGGAACCCATCATTCTGACTTCATGCGGTAGTGGTGTCAGTTGTATTGCAAAGATATATCTTTATTTATTAATTAATTTGTATGCTATGTTAGGATGGCCCTGGTTCAATAAGACAGGGAGGCCGCCAACAACATGAAGCTGCTTCACCTTCACGCTCATGCAAATTGCAGTTTTGTTGCATCACGTGAAGATATTGACCCTGGTGCTGAGGACAACACAAAGCTTGGGGCAGTCACCATAAAGGTGGAAAAGGGATAGGCTACTCTCTTAGGCTCTCCTGCCAAGTGTTGCTGGGTATAAAATCCCTCGGGCTGTTTGACCTGAAGTGGAAATATATATTGTAAATGCAGATTGTAAATGTAACCTGTAATTGTCAGTGTAGTGAGTGAGGCACCGCAGAGAGCCACATGTGCATTGTACTTTTACAAATTTTATGAATGGAGTATATTTTTGGAGAAATATCCCACAGCAATCGGGCTTTGCATTCACTGAAGTAAAATCGTAGACAAGTGCAGAAGCCAATTTGCAACTTAAATTTAACTTTAGCTGACAGTCAACCTGCATGAATTGTCTCCCTTGAATGGATGATTGATTTCCAAGGAGTGAAATGGAGGTGGGAGGAGGGGTGAGTGATAGGTCCAGTGCTATGAACCATTCATGCATCACTCTTCAGGGGCTGGTTTAGCACACTGGGCTAAATCGTTGGCTTTGAAAGCAGACCAAGGCAGGTCAGCAGCACGGTTCAATTCCTGTACCAGCCTCCCTGAACCGGTGCCGGAATGTGGTGACTAGGGGCTTTTCACAGTAACTTCATTTGAAGCCTACTTGTGACAATAAGCGATTTTCATTTCATTTCATTTCTGATTTCCCACATGGCTAGTCTGCACTTACAGCCAACGACATCATCAGCTCTCTCCTAACATTACAATTTACCAACATTTGAATTTGTACACATGCAGCAGCAGAAGTATCTGCGCGGCAGGGTGGCACAATGGTTAGCACTGCTGCCTCACAGCTCCAGGGACCCAGGTTCGATTCACGCCTTTGATGGGCCGAATGGCCTCGTTCTGCACTGTAAATTCTATGATTCTATCTACAGTCAGAGAAAGATGCAGGAAGTGGCACTGTATCTCAGCTCTGGCAACTCAGTGAGGTCCAGAACTTCTGAGGAGTGGAAATTGCAGCCGGATTTCCACTCCCCTTCCTTATACCTCAGTCAGGAAGCTGCACATTCCGATCTGGGCCTGGTGAGAAATGTGCAGCACAGCAGCTCCTGGGGCCCCTTAGTGCAGGACAGCAGTGTAGGGAGGAAGTGAAGCTACAGGGTGCTTTATGGCACTAGCTACCACAAAGCAACACAATCCCTAGTTGCCATTTCAGAGGGCATAAAAGAGTCAACCACATTCCTGGAGTCACATGTAGGCCAGACTAGGTCCGGATGGCAGATTTCCTTCCCTGAAGGACATTAATGCACCAGATGGATTTTTACAACAATGGATTTATGATTATCCAGCTCTTGGCCTGTAGCCCTGTAGGTAAAAGCACCTCAAGCTCAAATGGTGTTCTTGATTAATAAGGGGATTTCTCAAGGGATCAGGCGTTATGGGGAGAAGGCAGGAGAATGAAGATGAGAAACCTATCAGCCATGATGAAATGACTGAGTAGGCCCGATGGGCCGAATGGCCTGATCCATCTCCTATATCTGATGGTCTGAGGCTTTAACTTCCAGATTTTTATTGGATTCAAATTTCACGACCTGCCTTGGTGGAAATTGAACCGGGATCTCCAGGGGTCTCTGGATTACTCGTCTATTGAGACTACCGCCATTCCACGGCCTTCCCAAAGCTCGAGCTGCTTTGAGAAGCCAAGGAGTAGGTAAGTGTGTAAAGTAAGTGGGGCTAGTTGGTGCAGGATAGATGCGGTGGGTTGGGGGTCAGCGTGCATAGGGTGGCTAGCTGAGGTGGAAATTTAAATTGGAGCGTCGGATGGTTTCAGGTCCAGGGTAATTGGCCATTCGGAGCTTGAACTTCCCCGGCGATTGTGATGCAGTCCTTACTTGGGGACTTGTGGCCCAGGAAGGGTGGGGGGAGGGCAGTTTGGGGTGGGTGCGGGCAGTGCGTCTCCTGGTTATATCCAGGATACCTCCGGGGAGCTGAAGTTCTAGGCCTCTGTGTTTCATACTACAAGCGCTGATCTCAGACTGTTACCTGAATTACAAACTGACTGAGTTTAGCAGGAGAAAGTCAAACAAATAAACAGGAAACAGTGCAAGAAAAATAAATCACTATTCCCACTGTATGGCCTTTCTATCATCCAAAAACTGGGGCCAAAATGCATTAAGTTCATTACTTGTGAGCAAAGCGAGAAATGCTCCTCTCAAAATAAGCAGGGAGTTGAACATAACTGTTGCGTTGCACATTTTTAACAGTGATCGAGCATTCTGATTTCTTTCCCCAATAAATCTGGTTCAGGTATTCAAATTAAGAAAGCTATTATTTTTCCGCACAGGAGTCAGCCAGCTTTGCCACCACCCCAGTCCGGGTCAACAATCATTTCTCGATTTATTACACACCCCTGCAAAGATACAGAAACCTTGTTTGATCAGCTTGCTTTAGCTGTGTTGTCAGTAGTCAAGTCATGCAGGTCCTGTATAGAAGTGGATTTTACACATCGGAATCCCTGATGCAGACCTTCACACAGAAGCACAGAATGTTTGGGGATTCGGGTGCTAAGGGCGTTGGCCTCCACATAAATTTCAGCCATGGAAACACCATTGTTTGGGAAGTGATAATCTAAATTATGGGCATGGGTTGTATCCTGTCTTGTAAAGCTCTCCTGGCTGCACCCTAGCACCAATATCAGGCTAGTAAGAAGTCTTACAACACCAGGTTAAAGTCCAACATGTTTGTTTCAAACACTAGCTTTCGGAGCACTGCTCCTTCCTCAGGTGAATGAAGAGGTAGGTTCCAGAAACATATATATAGGCAAATTCAAATATGCCAGACAATGCTTAGAATGCGAGCATTTGCAGGTAATCACTGAATCGACTACATCATGACATCAATAAGTTCCATCCCACCATCAGACTCACCATGGACTACTCTCCAAAATCAGTTGCATTCTTGGACACACTCGTCTCCAGCAAGAACGGTCACCTCAGCACTTTGCTTTACCGCAAGCCCACGGATAACCTCACGATGCTCCACTTCTCCAGCTTCCACCCTAATCACATTAAAGAAGCCACCCCTATGGACAAGCCCTCCGTATACACAGGATCTGCTCAGACAAGGAGGAGCGTAACAGACATTTACGGACGCTGAAAGATGCCCTCGTACGAACGGGATATGGCGCTCGACTCATCGATCGACAGTTCCAATGCGTTACAGCAAAACACCGCACCGACCTCCTCAGAAGACAAACACGGGACACAACCGACAGAGTACCCTTCGTCGTCCAGTACTTTCCCGGAGCGGAGAAACTACGACATCTTCTTCGCAGCCTTCAACACGTCATCGATGAAGATAAACATCTTGCCAAGGTCATCCCCACACCCCCACTACTTGCCTTCAAACAACCGCGCAGCCTCAAACAAACCATTGTTTGCAGCAAACTACCCAGCCTTCAGAACAGAGACCACGACCCCACACAACCCTGCCAGGGCAATCACTGCAAGACATGACAGATCATATACATGGATACCACCATTACACATGAGAACACCACCCACCAGGTATGCGATATGTACTCGTGCGACTCGGCCAACGTTGTCTACCTCGTACGCTGCAGGAAAGGATGTCCCGAAGCGTGGTACATTGGCGAGACCATGCAGATGCTGCGACAACGAATGAATGGACATAGAACATAGAACATAGAACAGTACAGCACAGAACAGGCCCTTCGGCCCTCAATGTTGTGCCGAGCCATGATCACCCTACTTAAACTCACGTATCCACCCTATACCCGTAACCCAACAACCCCCCCCCCTAACCTTACTTTTATTAGGACACTACGGGCAATTTAGCATGGCCAATCCACCTAACCCGCACATCTTTGGACTGTGGGAGGAAACCGGAGCACCCGGAGGAAACCCACGCACACAGGGGGAGGACGTGCAGACTCCACACAGACAGTGACCCAGCCGGGAATCAAACCTGGGACCCTGGAGCTGTGAAGCATTTATGCTAACCACCATGCTACCCTGCGCGACAATCGCCAGGCAGGAATGTTCCCTTCCAGTCGGGGAATACTTCAGCAGTCAAGGGCATTCAGCCTCTGATCTACGGGTAAGCGTTCTCCAAGGCGGCCTTCAGGATGCGAGACAACGCAGAATCGCTGAGCAGAAACTTATAGCCAAGTTCTGCACACATGAGTGCGGCCTCAACCGGGACCTGGGATTCATGTCGCATTACATTCATCCCCCACCATCTGGCCTGGGCTTGTGAAATCCTACCAACTGTCCTGGCTTGAGACAATTCACACCTCTTTAACCTGGGGTTACCCCTATCTCTGGATTTGTAAAGACTTAATTACCTGCAAATGCTCGCATTCTAAGCATTGTCTGGCATCTTTGAATTTGTCCATATATATGTTTCTGGAACATACGTCTTCATTCACCTGAGGAAGGAGCAGTGCTCCGAAAGCTAGTGTTTGAAACAAACATGTTGGACTTTGACCTGGTGTTGTAAGACTTCTTACTGTGCTCACCCCAGTCCAACGCCGGCATCTCCACATCATGAATATCAGGCTGACATGGGCTAACTCTCTTCCTTTTTGAATGATGTGGATAGCAGCAGGTAAAACATGGGCACGGAAAACTCCTGATGATTATCACATACAATCCCCCTCAGCTGATGACTCACGTTGAACACCACTTGGTGGAAGCGCTGAGGGTGGCAAGGGTACAGAATGTACTTCTGGTGCCGGGACATCAATGACCATCACCAAGAGTGGCTCAGTAGCACCACAGACCGAGCTGGCTGATTCCTGAAGGACATAGCTGCTAGACTGTGGGAGGGAACCAAGAAGCAGGAAAAACATGCTTGACCTTATCCTCACCAACCTGCTTGCCACATCAGCATCAGTCGGAGTGACCACAGCACAGTCCAACATGTTGTGTGGAACTACCAATGTGCTAAATGGAATAGACTTCAAACAGATCAAGCAACTCAAGACTGGGCATCCATGAGGCACTATGGGGCATCAGCAGCAGCAGATTGTACTCAACTAAAATCTGTAACCTCATAGCCCGGCATATCCCCCACCAAGCCAGGCGATCAACTCTGGTTCAATGAAGAGTGCAGGAAGGTTTGCTACGAACAGGACCAGGCATGCCAAAAAATGAGGTGTCAGCCTGGTGAAGCTACAACACAGGACTACTTGTGTGCCAAACAGCATAAGCAGCAACTGATAGGCAGAGCTAGGCGATTCCACAACCAACCGATCGGACCTAAACTCTGCAGTCCTGCCACATCCAACCACGGATGGTGGTGGACAATTAACCACTCACTGGAGGAGGAGGCTGCACAAATATCCCCATCCTCAATGATGGAGGAGTCCAGCATATCATTACAAAAGATGAAGCATTCGTAACCATCTTCTGCCAGAAGTTCGGAGTGGATGATCCATCTCGGCCTCCCTTGGAGTCCAACGATGTACAATAAATACTCTGGCTCGCAGAGCAGGTCAAAGGTTAGGAATCCTACAGTGAGTAACTCCCCAAAGCCTGTCCACCATCTATGAGGTACAAGTCAGGAGTGTGCTGGAATACTCTCCACTTGCCGGGCGGGATGAGTGCAGCTCCAACAACACTCAAACGCTCGACACCATCCAGGACAAAGGAGCCCACTTGATTGCTCCTCCTTCCACAAATATTCAAACCAGCCCCACAGATAAACAGTGGCAGGGCGTGTACCATCTACATGATGCACTGCAGGCCCTCACTAAGCTTCCTAAGGCAGCACCTTCCAAACCCACGCCGACTACCATCTAGAAGGAAAGGAGCAGCAGATACCTGGGAAAACTACCACTTGGAGGTTCCCCTCCAAGTCACACACCATCCTAACTTGGAAAAAATATCACCGTTCCTTCACTGTCGCTGGGTCAAAATCAAGGAACTCCCTCCCTAACAGCACTGTGGGTGTACCTACATCTCTGGGACTGCAGCGGTTCAAGTCAGTAGCACAACCACAACCTTCTGAAAGGATCGAAACGAGGGATAGGCAATAAATGCTGGCCCAACCAACGACACCCACATCCCGTAAATTAACTTTTTAAAAAGTGAGTACAACCCACAGGGGAAGCGGTTCATTCCCAGACAGTACCCTGGTACTGCCCATGTATTGCCCTGAGGATCGGTGGGGGGATGAGGGCAGAGTTCGTGAGGGTGGGAGGGGGGTCTCAATTTTATTTTTTAAATGGGGTGCCTGTTAAAAAGGCCCCGATCTTTACGGCATGAGAGCGTCCCCTTCACTTTTTTTTGACCAAGTGTTTCAATATACAGTGGGCAGCACGGTAGCACAATTGGATAGCACTGTGGCTTCACAGCGCCAGGGTCCCAGGTTCGATTCCCTGCTGGGTCACTGTCTGTGCGGAGTCTGCACGTTCTCCCCGTGTCTGCTGTAGTGATCCTCGCCTGAGTGTGTACAGAAGGGGCTGATGGGAAATGGAAGCACCACCAGGGGGCAGCACGGGGACATATAAGAGTGACGCCGAAGGCCCGCCCTCACTCACTTTGGCTGGAGAGACGGTGGAGCAGGACACGGACGGAAGTTGAGCTCAGGGTTGCGAGTGTGGTCAGGCCTAGTTGTAGAGCATAGAAAAGCAGAATCTTTACAAGTGCTATTCTGTAAGTAAAAGCTAACAAAGTCATTTATTGTGGAGCACAATAAACCATCCTTCAACTGCTGAACGACTTCTAGCATTCATTTAATGTTTCCCCCGGATGCTCCGGTTTCCTCCCACAGTTCAAAGACGTGCACTTTAGGTGGATTGGCCATGCTAAATTTCCCTTAGTGTTAGGAGGGGTTATTGGGTTACGGGGATAGGGTGGGCTTAAGTGGGTCGGTGCAGACTCGATGGGCCGAATGGCTTCCTTCTGCACTGTATGTTCTATACGGTGGGAAAGGTGGCAGTGCAGGTGTTGGGCTTGCCTCTGCTTTTCCTGCCCGACGTGATGCTTTGTCAAAAAAATGGCTCAATTCCACCCATTAACTCTGTTTCCTCTCCACAGATGCTGCCAGACTGCTGAGTGTTTCCAGCATTTTCTGTTTTTATTTCCGCCATCCAGCATCTACAGTATTTTGCTTTTATTCTAGTTGCCCTTTATGAAGCCCTGGCTGTCTTTCAATCACATCAGCAAAGCCCCATTTCCCAAGCGTCCAAACAGAGGTACAGTCATGAAGCAGCGCGGGCATCTCTGGCTGCACATCTGGCTTATTGAAAATGAGCTGGCCGTACCAATTTTACGTGGGCCCTGCATGCGTGTGAACAGGTGGCGGGTGAAGTGAGCAAACTCGTCCCCTCCCCATTGCATCGCCATTTACAGCAGCTGTTTAATCAAGATTTTCACAGCAACCTATGGACCAGGAGGGGCTCGTCCAAGTCTGGTGATCTAGGGGCTTAAACACGTGAAGTTGGCTGGTTCATGGAACTGCTCAGTGTTTTAGCCTTGCTGAAACAGAAAACATGAAAAAAATGATATGAAATGAAAAATGAATGAAAATCGCTTGTTGTCACAAGTAGGCTTCAAATGAAGTTACTGTGAAAAGCCCCGAGTCGCCACATTCCGGCGACTGTTCGGGGAGGTTAGTATGGAAATTGAACCCACGCTGCTGGCCTGCCTTGGTCTGCTTTCAAAGCCAGCTATTTAGCCCACTGTGCTAAACCATTACCTGCGGAGCTCGGTTTTTCTAACTCTCTACTTTGAACCTTGGGGGTACTCGACTCTCTTAGCTTCTCGCCGAATGAATCCAGCACTCTTCTGGATCTTAAGCATTTTCTCCGTCTGCTTCACTGAAACTATCGAACGTTTCGATGATTGAGTCAATGAGAGGCACGCCATACAATCACAGAACGAATACATTTTAAAGTAAAGTTCATCCTACAAGCATTGAATATTTTACAGTCATGTTCTCGCTTAGTAATTCACTCAAAGACACAGGTTTTGAGGATCATCGTAAGGGAGGAGAGAATGGTGGAGAGGTGGAGAGATACAGGAACGGAATTCCAGAGCTTAGTGCCCAGGCAGATAGGAGTGGTTAGCACTGTTGCTTTGCAGTGCCAGGGTCACAGGTTAGATTTGCGGCTTGTGTCACTGTCTGTCTGTGCGGAGTCTGCACCTCCTCCCCGCGTCTGCGTGGGTTTCCTCCGGGTGCTCCAGTTTCCTCCCACAGGTCCCGAAGGACGTGCTGTTAGGTGAATTGGACATTCTGAATTATCCCTCATTGTACCTCAACAGGCACCGGAATGTGGCGACTAGGGATATTCACAGTAACTTCATTGCAGTATTAATGTAAGCCTACTTGTGACAATAAAGATTATTATTATGTCAATGAAGAAGCAATTAAAATTGACGAGGCTCCAGCTGGAAACATGCCAGGGCTTAATAGACGTAAAAGTCGCAGATTCCAAATTTAACAGCAATAAAAACAGAAAGCTCTGGAAAACCTCAACAGGTCTGGCAGCAACTGTGAAGAGAGAAACAGAGGAGGGCGGTATTCTCCCCCCTCACGCCGGGTAGGAGAATAGCCGGGGCACCGTGCGAGTCGCGCCACGCCGCCTCGACACCCGCACGCAATTCTCCCACCCTCCCGAAACCAGAGCCGCGAGAATCGCGCCAGGCCGCTTGGAGAATCACCGCAAACGGCGAGCGGCGATTCTCCAGCCCGGATGGGCCAAGCGGCTGGCGTAAAAAATGACAGTCCCACCGGCGCCGTTTACCCCTGGTTGCTGCCGGCGGGAACTGTGCGGGAACGCTGGGGGGCGGCCTGTGGGGGTGGGGAGGGGGGAGGGGGGAGGGGGACTCCTTCACCGGGGGGGCCTCCGATGCGGTCTGGCCCGTGATCGGGGCCCACTGATTGGTGGGCCGGCTCTCCCCCGCCGGGCCTACCTCCTTCCGCGGCCGGCCCCAGACCCCCGGCGCCATGTTGGTGAGGGGCCGGCGCGTGTAAGAAGCTCCCTGCGCATGCGCAGGATGGCGCGGCCCAACTGCGCATGCACAGGATGGCGCGGCCCAACTGCGCATGCACAGGATGGCGCAGCCCAACTGCGCATGCACAGGATGGCGCGGCCCAACTGCGCATGCGCAGGAATGAGCTGCCCCAACTGCGCATGCGTGGGTTGGCGCAGCCCAACTGCGCATGCGCAGGAATGAGCTGCCCCAACTGCGCATGCGCAGGAATGAGCTGCCCCAACTGCGCATGCGTGGGTTGGCGCGGCGTAGGGACGCTGGAGTTGAGTCAACCACTCCAGCGCCGTACTGGCCCCCTATGGCCCCACTGTTCGCGCCATCATGAAACGCGGCTCCGTTCACGACGGCGCGAACACTTAGTCCCGGGAACGGAGAATCCTGCCCAGAGTTAACGTTTTGAATTTATATGACTGCTTTACAAGAAGGGAAAGACCCATTAAGGAGCACAGTGGTAATTTGTGTGGGAGCTGAAGGATGTAGGTAGGGTTCTAAATGAATAGTTTCTGTCAGTGTTCACTCGTGAGAGGGACAGAGTGGGTATAGAAATCAAGGAGAAGGAATGTGATAAAATTAAACAGATTAACATAGACAGAGAGGAGGTTCTTAGTGGTCTATTGTGCTTATAAGTAGACAAATCTCCATGGCCAGATGATATGTATCCCAGGCTGTTGGGTGAGGCAAGGGAGACAATAGCAGGGACCCCGGCGATAATCTTCAATTCCTCTCTGGCCACAGGATAGCCAATGTGTTACCATTATTTAAGAAGGGAGTAAGAGATAAACCAGGAAACTACAGGCCAGTCAGTCTAACCTCAGTGGTGGGGAAACTATTGGATAGAATTCTGAGAGACAGAATTAATCTGCATTTGGAGAGACAGGGATTAATCAAGAACAGTCAACATGGTTTTGTTAAGTCGATGTCATGTCTGACTAACATGATTGAATGTTTCAAAGAGGTGGCCAAGTGTGTAGATGAGGGGAATGCATTTGACTTTGTCTATTTGGACTTATCGTAGAATTTACAGTGCAGAAGGAGGCCATTCGGCCCATCGAGTCGGCACCGGCTCTTGGAAAGAGCACCCCACCCAAGGTCAAGACCTCCACCCCATCCCCATAACCCAGTAGCCCCACCCAACACTAAGGGGAATTTTGGACACCGAGGGAGGGCAATTTATCATGGCCAATCCACCTAACCTGCACATCTTTGGACTGTGGGAGGAAACCAGAGCACCTGGAGGAAACCCACGCAGACACAGGGAGAACGTGCAGACTCCGCACAGACAGTGACCCAAGCCGGAATCGAACCTGGGGCCCTGGAGCTGTGAAGCAATTGTGCGATCCACAATGCTACCGTGCTGCCCCTGAACTTCAGGAAGACTTTTGATAAGGTCCCACATTGGAGACTGATAATGAAGGTGAGAATCCATAGGATCCAAGGAAATTTGGCAAATTGGATCCAGAATTGGCTGAGTGGCAGGAAGCAGAGGGCGATGGTCGAGGGGTGTTTTCTGATTGGAAGCCTGTGTCCAGTGGGGTCCCACAGGGATCAGTGTTGGGGCCCTTGCTGTTTGTGGTTTATATCAATGATTTGGATATGAATGCAGGAGGGTTGATCAGTAAGTTTGTGAATGATACAAAAATTGGTGAGGTGGTAAATGGTGAGAAGGATAGCCTTAGATTACAGGAGGATATAAACGGGCTGGTCAGATGGGCTGATCAGTGGCAAATGGAATTCAATCTGTATAAGTGTGAGCCTGCACTTGGGCAGGACAAACAAGACACAGGAGTACATGATGAATGGCAGGATGCTGGGAAGCACCGAGGATCAGAGGGACATTGGTGTGCATGTAGCAGAGCAGGTCGATACAGTGGTTAAGAAGACATATGGTATACTTGCCTTTATTAGCCGAGGCAGTTTAAGAGAAGGAAGGTTATGCTGGAACTGTATAAAATGTTGGTTAGGCCACACAGCGAGAGTATTGTGTGCAGTTCTGGAATCCACATTGTAGGAGGAATGTGATAACACTGGAAAGGTTACAAAGGAGGTTTACCAGGATGTTGCCTGAGCTGGAGAGTTTCAGTTGTGAAGAAAGATTGGATAGCCTTGGACTTTTTTCCTTGGAGCAGAGGAGACTGAGGGGGAACATGATTGAGATGTATAAAATTATGAGGGGCGGCACAGTGGGTAGCACTGCTGCCTCACAGCTCCATAGTCCTGGGTTCAATTCCAGCCTCAGGTGACTGTCTGTGTGGAGTTTGCACTTTCTCCCCTTGTCTGCGTGGGTTTCCTCTGGGTGCTCCGGTTTCCTCCCACGGTCCAAAGAGGTTTAGGTTAGGTGGATTGGCCATGATCAATTGCTCCTTCGTGTCCTTTTGGTTCTTTGTAATGACTTGGGGTCATGAAAGATGCTGCTAAAAGGAAATTGTTCTTTTCTAGTTTCCAAATATAACCCAATGCAAGTGAGGAGAGAAGACTGGCGGGGGTACTATTCTGCTTCAATGATGTGCAGTTAACATCAGAAGGAAATGGGGCGGTGGATTTGTGCTGTGCACATGCCAGAGGAACAGGATTGCTGGGAGGGTTCCATTTCCTTTGTTACCTTTTTTTAAGGATTATTGGAAAATAAAAGCCTTGACAGTTATTTTTTGTTCTCAAGCCGGCAAGATGACTAATGAAGCTAATTCAAATTTAATGGTGAATAGCTGTCAGGTGCAGAGAAAATACAAACACATTTTTGTTGGTATAACAATGACTCATTGCCCTAAACCAACACATTATTTACAGAATATTGATCAGCTTTAGAGCATTCACTGCCTAAAGCAATCAATGAAGTTGGGGGTGGGGGGGGGGGGCAATTTGATAATGATATATCAATCTCAATGTTCTTTGGAAGTTAAGTTATTGCCATAAATGTAGCAAGACAAAGGCATGTGTTTGCATGTGTTCTAGGACTTTTACAAGATAAAATTATTTTTGTTGCTCTTCTGTTGACTTGAACCCATTGCTCCACAATCAGAATGTGGCACTTTAGACTCGAGCAGAGCACTATGTTCAAAGGAGGAAAAGGCAAACAAACTTGCATTTAAATGGCGCCTTTCGCTTCTGCAGTACTTTCTAAAGCGCATTGCAGCTGATTAATTAGGCTTCAACTATAGGGAAGGTGGTGTTTTCTGGGCAATACCCAGTTCATCTGGCAATGGTTTAGAGATAACTGTTGCCCAGAACCCTCTGCTCTCAGCTGCCAGGGTACCTCTAATGCTCCAACCAAGCAGCCTGTCAGGGCCTCAACTTAATGTCCCACCTGAAAGGCAGCTTACGCAGTGCTGACCAGAGATGTCAGCCTAGAATCCACAGAGGGGGATTGAAACCAGCCAAGCTGACACTGACCGATAAGACATTCTGATATGGCAGTAAATGTATTCATTCAGCCGTCACTGATTATTGCAATTGATGCCCTGAAATGTGAAACTTGGCGGACCCCTGAGGTGCAAAATCCTAGAAATGACAGATATTTAGCCCATCGTGTCTGGGCAGGTGCTGTTAGACAGGAACAGTCTCCTCTAATCGTTTCTCTGTTCTTTCCTCAGGGTGCGGCATGGTGGCATAGAAGCACAGTGGTTAGTACTGCTCCCTCACAGCGCCAGGGACCCAGGTTCGATTCTGGCTTTGGGTGACTGTCTATTTGCACGTTATCCCTGTGTCTGTGCAGGTTTCCTCTGCGAGCATACATACGAGTTAGGAGTAAGCCACTCGGCCCTTCAAGCCTGCTCCATCGTTCAATAAGATCATGGCTGATCTGATTAGAGTAGCAAATCTATATTCCTGCCTACTCCTGATAACTTTTCACTCCCTTGCTAATCAAGAATCTATCTACCTCAGCCTTAAAAAGATTCAACGACTCAGCTTCCACCTTTTGAGGAACAGAGTTCGAAAGACTCACGACCCCCGAGAGAAAGGAATTTCTTCTCATTTCAGTTTTGAATGGGTGACCTCTTATTTTTAAACATCGACCCCTAGTACTAGAAACAATGGGCGGGATTCTCAGTTTGAAGAAGCCAAAATTGCGAAACGCGATTGGTGCTGCACGCTGAAAGTACAGTAGGCATATCATGAAGTTGAGGGGTGAGGGCGAAGGTGTGGGCATCCAAAATGGCCACCTGCACAGATCAATGGGAAATTGGTCAACACAGAGACGCTGGCAGGCTGCAGTTTGAAAATATACAAGGGCTGCAGCCTGGACCTTGCAGAAACTAACACAGGGAATAGGCCGTTGAAAGGACATCCCGGGACAATGGGCTCCAGGTAGAAACTAACAATATGTGGCAGACTTGGTGGCGTCAGTTTCCTTATTTGGGAAGGTCTACGTGCCTCGGACACTAATGCCATGGCCGACTGGGACCCACCCTGCCATCGAGGTATCCACCACCAACTGGTTGAGATCGATCAGGGTGACCACCCTAAAGCGCGCAAAACCTGCAAGGGATAAAAGGTGCTGCGCAGCCCACCACCCGCTCACTCAACCACCGATGACAACAATGGTGATACCTGCACCAGCCGGGGAAGTGACCATCCACGCCATCCACAGAGGGACCAGAGCTGACAACACAGATGTCCAGCGATAGATATCCAGCACTGCCAGATGACGGATTCCAGGTGAGTCTATATCTGCTCTGCACATGCCAGTCACCTGGAAGTTAAGTTGGTCTTTCTTGTGTGTTAGTTTAGAGTCCAACATGAATGTATGTGTGATTGACTAATACTAACTGTGTGTGGCACCTTATCAAATGCCTTCTGCAAGGGCAGCACGGTAGCATTGTGGCTAGCACAACGGCTTCACAGCTCCAGGGTCCCAGGTTCCATTCCGGCTTGGGTCACTGTCTGTGCGGAGTCTGCACATCCTCCCCGTGTGTGCGTGGGTTTCCTCCGGGTGCTCCGGTTTCCTCCCACAGTCCAAAGATGTGCAGGTTAGGTGGATTGGCCATGATAGATTGCCCTTAGTGTCCAAAATTGCCCTTGGTGTTGGGTGTGGTTACTGGGTTGTGGGGATGGGGTGGAGGTGTTGACCTTGGGTGGGGTGCTCTTTCCAAGAGCCGGTGCAGACTCGATGGGCCGAATGGCCTCATTCTGCACTGTAAATACTATGATAATCTATGAAATATAGGTTCCCCTTTCTCTACACCATATGGTGGCATGGTGGCACAGTGGTTAGCATTGCCTCACAGCGCCAGGGACCCAGGTTCTGTCTGTGTGGAGTTTGCATATTCTTCCTGTGTCTGCGTGGGTTTCCTCCGGGTGCTCCAGTTTCCTCCCACAGTCCAAAGATGTGGTGGTTAGGTGGATTGGCCATGCTAAATTGCCCCTTAGTGTCTAAATGTTAGGTGGGCTTACGGGGATAGGGCGGGGAGTTGGGCCGAGATCGGGTGCTCTTACAGATGGTTGCTGCAGACTCGATGGGCCGAATGGCCTCCTTCTCCACTGTAGGGATTCTATGGTTCGTTGTTACTTCTTCAAAGAGCTCCAATAAATTGGTTCAACATAATTTTTCATTCACATAACCATGTTGATTCTGCCTGATTACCCAGAATGTTTCCAACTGTCCAGCCATAAACATCTTGAATAATAACCTCTAACATTTTCCCAATGATAGCTGTTAAGCAAAATGCCCTGTAGTTTCCTGCTTTCAGCCTCCCTCCCTTTTTCAGAAAAGGAGTTGCATTTGCTAGTTTGCAACATGGAACCTTCCACAAGTCTAGGGAATTTTGGAAAATCAGCTAACTTACTGCACACGTCTTTTCAGACCCTGGGATGGGGTCCATCAAGGTCTAAGGATTTGTCAGCTTGCAGCTCCAACACTTTGCTCAGTACCTCTTCCCACAAGATTATCATTTGTCTGAGTTCTTCATTTCCTGATTTACAGCAATTCCTGGGATGTTACTTGTATCCTCTATAGTGAAGACCGATGCAAAATAACAATACAATTAAACTGTCAGCTCCTTATTTTCTATTATTAATTTTCCAAACACTCTTGCTACAGAACCAACAAAGTGAGTAACTTGCCTTTTCTAAATATCTTTAAAAACTATATTTTTCTTTATATTTCAAGCTGGCTTTAACTCATACTCTCATTTTTCTTTCCTTATCAATGATTTTTTTGTCACTCTTTTCTGTTTTTATATTTTGTCTAGATGGTAGTGTTTGCGGCTTTGGAAGGTGCTGTCTAAGGTGCCTTGGTGAGTTTCTGCAGTGCATCTTGCAGTTGGTACACACGGCTGTCACTGCGTGTCAGTGGTGGAGGGATTGAATGTTTGTGGAAGAGGTCAACTTTGTCTTGGATAGTGATGAGTTTCTTGAGTGTTGTTGGAGCTGCACTCATCCAGGCAAGTGGCGAATATTCCATTACACGCCTGACTTGTGCCTTGCAGATTGTGGACAGGTTTGGGGATTCCGAAGATAAGTTACCCGCCACACGATTCTTATCCTCTGACCTACTCTTGTAACCACTATCTTAATATAGCTGGTCTAGTTTAGTTTCTGGTCAATGGTAACCCCCAGGAGGTTGATAGTGGGGGATTCAGCGATGGTAATGCCATTGAATGTCACCGGGCAATGGTTAGATTCTCTCTTGTTGGAGATAATGTGGAGATGCCGGCGTTGGACTGGGGTGAGCACAGTAAGAAGTCTTGCAACACCAGGTTAAAGTCCAACATGTTTGTTTCAAACACTAGCTTTCGGAGCACTGCTCATTCACCTGAGGAAGGAGCAGTGCTCTGAAAGCTAGTGTTGAAACAAAGATCTTGGACTTTAACCTGGTATTGTAAGACTTCTTATTGTTGGAGATGGTCATTGTCTGACATTTGGGTGGTGTGAATGTTACTTGCCGCTTGACAGGCCAAGCCTGAACTTTGTCCAGGTCATGCTGCATTTGGACATGAACTGTAACCCCACTATTTAAAAAGGGAGGTGGAGATAAAACAGGGAATTATAGACCAGGCAGTCTGACGTCGGTAAAATGCTAGAGTCCATTAAAAACATTTAATAGCAGAATACTTGGAAAACCAAGTGAGGAGAATGCAGAAATACTGCAATTTGGTTTAGACAAGTTGAGTGGGTGGGCAAATATGTTGCAGATGCAGTATAATCTGGATTAATGTCAGGTTATCCACTTTGGTAGCAAAAACAGGAAGGCAGATTATTATCTGAATGGCTATAGACTGAGAGAGGGAAATCTGCAATGAGACCTGGGTGTCCTTGTACACCAGTCATTGAAGGTAAGCATGGAGGTACAGCAGGTGGTAAAAGAGGCAAATGCTATTTTGGCCCTCATAGCGAGAGGAATTTAGTACAGGAGCAGGGATGTCTTACTGCAATTATACAGGGCCTTGGTGAGACCACATCTGGAATATTGTGTGTAATTTTGGTCTCCTTATCTGAGGAAGGATGTTTTTGCTCTCGAGGGAGTGCAGAGAAGGTTTACCAGACTGACTCCTGAGATGGTGGGACAGACATATGAGGAGAGATTGAGTCGATCAGGATTGTATTTGCTGGAGTTCAGAAGAATGAGGGGGTCGCATAAAAACCTATAAAATTCCAACAGGACTAGACAGGATCGTGGAGACTCCATAGTTAGGGGGATAGATAGGAGATTCTGTGGGAACGAGAGAGACTCGCGGTTGGTGTGTTGCCTCCCAGGTGCCAGGGTCCGTGATGTCTCGGATCGTGTGTTCGGGATCCTTAAGGGGGAGGTGGAGCAGCCCCAAGTCGTGGTCCACATAGGCACCAACGACATAGGTAGGAAAAGGGATAGGGATGTAAGGCAGGAATTCAGGGTGCTAGTGAGACGATGAATAGGGAGAGAGAGCAGTTGAATACGTGGCTACAGGGATGGTGCAAGAGAGAGGGTTTTAGATACCTGGATAATTGTGGCTCATTCTGGGGTAGGTGGGACCTCGACAAACGGGATGGTCTACACCTGGACCAGGGGGGTACCAATATCCTGGGGAGGAAATTTGCTAATGCTCTTCGGGAGGGTTTAAACTAATTCAGCAGGAGGTTGGGAACCTGAATTGTAGCTCCAGTATACAGGAGGTTGAGAATAGTGAGGTCATGAATAAGGTTTCAAGGTTGCAGGAGTGTACCGGCAGGCAAGAAGGTGATTTAAAGTGTGTCTACTTCAACGCCAGGAGCATCCGGAATAAGGTGGGTGAACTTGCAGCATGGTTGGTACCTGGGACTTCGATATTGTGGCCATTTCGGAGACATGGCTAGAGCAGGGACAGGAATGGCTGCTGCAGGTTCCGGGGTTTAGATATTTTAGTAAGCTCAGGGAAGGTGGAAAAAGAGGGGGAGGGGTGGCATTGTTAGTGAAGGACAGTATTACGGTGGCAGAAAGGACGTTTGATGAGGACCCGTTTACTGAGGTAGTATGGGCGGAGGTTAGAAAGAGGAAAGGAGAGGTCACTCTGTTGGGAGTTTTCTATAGGCCTCTGAAAAGTTCCAGAGATGTAGAGGAAAGGATTGCAAAGATGATTCTGGATAGGAGCGAAAGTAACAGGGGGTAGTTGTTATGGGGGTCTTTAACTTTCCAAATATTGACTGGAAACGCTACAGATCGAGTACTTTAGATGGGTCCATTTTTGTCCAATGTGTGCAGGAGGGTTTCTTGACACAGTATGTAGATAGGCCAACAAGAGGCGAGACCACATTGGATTTGGTACTGGGTAATGAACCAGGACATGTGCTAGATTTGGAGGTAGGTGAGCACTTTGGTGATAGTGACCACAATTCAATTACGTTTACTTAGCAATGGAAAGGGATAGGTATATGCCGCAGGGCAAGAGTTATAGCTGGGGGAAAGGTCATTATGATGCAATGAGGCAGGACTTAGGATGCATAGGATGGGGAAGGAAACTGCAGGGGATGGGCACAATTGAAATGTGGAGCTCATTCAAGGAACAGCTACTGCGTGTCCTTGATAAGTATGTACCTGTCAGGCAGGGAGGAAGTGGTTGAGCGAGGGAACCATGGTTTACTAAAGTAGTTGAATCACTTGTCAAGAGGAAGAAAGAAGCTTATGTAAAGATGAGATGTGAAGGTTCAGTTAGGGCGCTCGAGAGTTACAAGTTAGCTAGGAAGGACCTAAAGAGAGAGCTAAGAAGAGCCAGGAGGGGACATGAGAAGTATTTGGCAGGTAGGATCAAGGATAACCCTAAAACTTTCTGTATGTATGTCAGGAATAAAAGAATGACTAGGGTAAGAGTAGGGCCAGTCAAGGACAGTAGTGGGAAGTTGTGCGTGGAGTCTGGGGAGATAGGAGAGGTGCTAACTGTTTCTCGTCAGTATTCACACAGGAAAAAGACAAGGTTGTCGAGGAGAATACTGAGATACAGGCTACTAGACTAGAAGGGCTTGAGGTTCATAAGGAGAAGGTGTTAGCAATTCTGGAAAGTGTGAAAATAGATAAGTCCCCTGGGCCGGATGGGATTTATCCTAGGATTCTCTGGGAAGCTAGGGAGGAAATTGCTGATCCTTTGGCTTTGATCTTTATGTCGTCATTGTCTACGGGAATAGTGCCAGATGACTGGAGGATAGAAAATGTTGTCCCCTTGTTCAAGAAGGGGAGTAGAGACAACCCTGGTAACTATAGACCAGTGAGCCTTACTTCTGTTGTGGGCAAAGTCTTGGAAAGGTTTATAAGAGATAGGATTTATAATCATCTAGAAAGGAATAATTTGATTAGGGATAGTCAGCACAGTTTTATGAAGGGTAGGTCGTACTTCACAAACCTTATTGAGTTCTTTGAGAAGGTGACCAAACAGGTGGATGAGGGTAAAGCAGTTGATGTGGTGTATATGGATTTCAGTAAAGCGTTTGATAAGGTTCCCCACGGTAGGCTATTGCAGAAAATGCAGATGGGATTCAGGGTGATTTAGCAGTTTGGATCAGAAATTGGCTCGCTGTAAGAAGACAAAGGGTGGTGGTTGATAGGAAATGTTCAGCCTGGAGTTCAATTACTAGTGGTGTACCACAAGGATCTGTTTTGGGGCCACTGCTGTTTGTTATTTTTATAAATGACCTGGAGGAGGGTGCAGAAGGATGGGTGAGTAAATTTTCAGATGACATTAAAGTTGGTGGATTTGTGGACAGTGCGGAAGGATATTGCAGGTTACAGGGGGACATAGATAGACTGCAGAGCTGGGCTGAGAGGTGGCAAATGGAGTTTAATGCAGAAAAATGTGAGGTGATTTATTTTGGAAGGAGCAACAGGAAGGCAGAGTACTGGGCTAATGGTAAGATGCTTGATAGTGTGGATGAGCAGAGAGATCTCGGTGTCCATGTACGTAGATCCCTGAAAGTTGCCACCCAAGTTGATAGGGTTGTTAAGAAGGCGTACGCTGTGTTAGCTTTTATTGGTAGAGGGATTGAGTTTCGGAACCATGATGTCATGTTGCAGCTGTACAAAACTCTGGTGCGGCCCATTTGGAGTATTACGAGCAGTTCTGGTCGCCGCATTATAGGAAGGATGTGGAAGCATTGGAAAGGGTGCAGAGGAGATTTACCTGGATGTTGCCTGGTATGGAGGGAAGATCTTATGAGGAAAGGCTGAGGGACTTAAGGCTGTTTTCGTTAGAGAGAAGAAGGTTAAGAGGTAACTTAATAGAGGCATACAAGATGATCAGAGGATTAGATAGAGTGGACAGTGAGGGGCTTTTTCCTCGGCTAGCATGAGGGGACATAGCTTTAAATTGAGGGGAGATAGATATAGGACAGATGTCAGAGGTAGGTTCTTTACTCAGAGAGTAGTAAGGGTGTGGAATGCCCTGCCTGCAACAGTAGTGGACTCGCCAACATTAAGGGCATTTAAATGGTCATTGGATAAACATATGGATGATAAGGGAATAGTGTAGATGGGCTTTAGAGTGGTTTCACAGGTCGGTGCAACATCGAGGGCCGAAGGGCCTGTACTGCGCTGTAATGTTCTGTGTTCTTTGTTCCATGTAGATGTAGGAAGGATGTTCTTGATGGTCAGGTAGTCTGGAACCAGGGGTCACAGTCTGAGGATATGGGCTAAACAATTTAGGACTGAGATGGGGAGAAATTTGTTCATCTGGAGAGTGATAAGCCTGTGGAATTCGCTACCATAGAAAGCAGTTGAGGCCAAAATATTGGTATTGTTTAAAAATAAATTTAGAGTCCCCAATTCATTTTTTCCAATTAAGGGGCAATTTAGCGTGGCCAATCCACCTACCCTGCACATCTTTGGGTTGTGAGGGCGGAACCCATGCAGGCACGGAGAGAATATGCAAACTCCACAAGGACAGTGACCCGGGGCCGAGATCGAACCTGGGACCTTGGTGCCATGAGGCAGCAGTGCTAACCACTGCGCCACCGTGCCGCCCTTAAAATATTGGTGCCTTTTGAAGAAGGAATTATACGTAGCACTTGGGGATCAAAGAATATGGAGGGTAAGTGGAACAGGTGACTAAATTGGATGATCAGCCACAATCATAGTGAATGGCGGAGCAGGCTCCAAGGGCCGAATGGAATCGAAGGCTATGGGGAGAAAGCAGGATTAGGCTATTGAGTTGGATGATCAGCCATGATCATAGTGAATGGCGGAGCAGGCTCCAAGGGCCGAATGGAATCGAAGGCTATGGGGAGAAAGCAGGATTAGGCTATTGAGTTGGATGATCAGCCATGATCATGATAAATGGCGGAGCAGGCCTCCATCTGCTCCTATCTTCTATGATTGACCTCCTCCTGCTCCTATTTTCTATGTTTCAGTATCTGAAGAGTCGCGAATGGTGCTGAACATTCTGCAATTATCAGTGAACATCTCCACTTCTGACCTCATGATGGGAAGCAGCTAAAATGAAGCAGCTGAAAATGGTTAGGCCTAGGACAGGGCAGTGATCATTCTATGATCAGTGGTAATGTTTGATGCTGGAACATTGATCGAGCTGCCTAATCCTCTGCTTTCCTCCATAGCCCTGCAGTTTTTCCTCTTCAAGTAGTTGTCCAATTCATTGGATTACAACTCAGCTATGGCAATACCTTTCCAAATACGTACATGGTGTTGGCATTTTTGCAGTCTATAGCCCAAGCCAGTACGCCAGAAATGAGCCTGATCTGCTATCCTCATCAACTCAATCTCTCCCCGGTTTAGCTCAGTGGGCTAGACAGCTGGTTTGTGATGCAGAACAAGGCCAGCGGCGCGGGTTCAATTCCCGTACCAGCTTTCCCGAACAGGTGCCGGAATGTGGTGACTAGGGGCTTTTCACAGTAACTTCATACTTGTGACAATAAAAGGTTATTATTATTATTATCGTTCACAGCAGTGGAGTTGATAGATTGGAATTATCTTTCCCTTTGGTATTGAAGTGTATCTTTCTGATGGTATTAATTCTTTGAGCTAGCATCGTTCTTGATGGTTTGTGAGCACTGTCGGCTGACACTTACTTCTTTTTGCCTAAGCTACCGGCCTCATCCGAGACTACCCAGCTTTTGTAATGCTGGGCAGGATGGGGGTGCATTTCTACTCTGTTTTCAGAGACTTCTGAGAGGATAATTGGAGTTGTGGGAAGATGTCTCAGGGACCATAGGGTTGTTTATTGCAAACTAGCTATAAACTTAAAGGAACCTAAAGAGGAAGGTGTGACTTAAAAAAGGCAATTACTGCCTAACAAGAGATTTGAACTGTCTTCTATTGCCTTTGATTTAACCGTACCTTGTATGTAGAACTCACTAGTACAAAGAACCTGTAGCACAGAGCTGTTTTACACTTCAGAAGGTATGCATTAAACATGTCTTAAATCCAAATGATATCATGCAATAGAATCTCAGCTAATGCCAGCTAATATTTGAATAGAACTGACAAGCACATATCTTCTAAAGTGTTAGATCTTATTTTTTTTTTAATCCTGGTTTTTAAACAGCTTCACAATTTTGGGAGCAAATGAAAGAGTGGAATTTAATTTAAATTTTAATTTGAAAGTTTTTTCCTTCCGATAATGTCTATTTACATTCTAATCATTACGGCATGAAAAGGTAGCCAGGGATTTTGGAAAGGCTTTGTTTTGGATCTCAAAAGGTATTTATTTATACGCCAAGAGGGTCACGCATTTATCCAAGTGCTTTTACTCATGTGCCCTTTGCGTCTGTCTAACAACTTATGATAATTTTGGGTTATGTTTCTGCGAGATCACAGGGTTTTTCAAAAAGCTGTCGCAATGTGTAAGGCCGTTTTCTCTTTTTTTGGGTGGGAGAGGGTTTGAGGTTTCCCTCGTCTTTTATTGCAAGGGCTAATGACAAGACACAACAGATTTTTACAAATGAAATCATTCCTCAGGATCCCGTTTGTGAGGAGCGCACAGAATTAAATGCTGGACGGGTAAGCGAAGACTGCAAACAGAAAGAAAATAATCAAAGATGCTCATTTGGGTTCCCTGGTTGCAGACGAGCTTTCTCTCTTTCTGTCTGCTGACTGTTCCCAGTTCTGACTGCACGGGGCAACGTTAGGAGCTAATCCCAAAATCCAATTGCATTTCTAGAGGCCACTGATGTCGACGAACCCCTGGTTGTTGCTGAGTAAAAATATATAACAATGGATCGGTGATAAAGTTAAGGAATATCCCATAAAGAATATTTACTTCTGAGCGACATTCGTTCAAATAGAAATGGAAATATGCAAATCTTCTATACCATTGGGTAAAATAAAAGCAAAAATCAGCTTGTAAGCTTTGTAGTACTGCGAATCCTCTATCTCCAGCTCCAATATAATATAATGTAATCTTTATTAGTGTCACATGTAGGCTTACATTAACACTGCAATAATGTTACTGTGAAAATCCCCTGTTCGGGTCCACAAGGAGAATTCAGAATTTCCAATTCACCTGATAAGCACATCTTTCGGCACTTGTGGTAGGAAACCGGAGCACCCAGAAGATAGTGACCCAAACCAGGAATCGAACCCGGGTCCTTGGCTCTGTGAAGCAACAGTGGTAACCACTGGGCTACCTGCGCCCATATCGGAGTCCTGACAAAACTTATTTCTGAATACATCACAGCCTTGAGCCACTGATAACGTAAAAGTGCTGGACACTATTTTAGACGCTCGAGAAAGCAACCAGTGCCAAATTTTGATGTTTGAATTATATCCCACTGGCTTAGAGTGGGTGACCACAGTGTTGAGAAAAGTAATTTTTTCCGCCTGTGTTTGCACAATATTTTATTGGGAGGAGCAGTATCCTTGACTCCAAAAGTTGCTGTTTAAACCTTTCTGCTCGGAATGACACTATTGTAGGTGCTTGGTGGTGGTCAGTTCATTGTTGCGCAGATGAAGCTAATTTAACATCAACTTCTGATTCAAGCACAACAAATTTCTGATCATTCCCCATGTGACTCGTGTTCACTTGAGTCCTACTGAAGGAAGTCTGCCCGCTTTATCTGGTCTGGCCTATATTGGACACCAGGGCCACAGCAATGTGATTGACACTCGGAAATAGCTAAACAAACCAAACTGGTACAGCAAAATATAAGAGTAACATCAATGGACCACCCAACGTCAACCACAAACACAAGAACACAAGAGAAACAAGCAACATTAGACCTTTTGGCCAGTCGCGCTTGTTCCGCCATTCAACGCACCCTGACTGATCTTGGGCTACAACCTCACTTGCCCGCCCACTCCCAGGATCCTTTTATTCCAGTCAGAATTACTTCACAACCCTTTGAGTGAAGTAATTTCTCCTCGTCTCAGTTCGAAACCATGATCCCCTTTTCCCAAGACTGGAAACTGCGGGTTCCCCAGTGGCGTGGAGTGGCCACAAATCCCACTGGCGGCTGGCGGACCGACGAATCCCACTGCCGGAGAGGGCGCACCGCCCAGGAAAACACGGCTGGCAGATGGGAGAATCCCGCCCAATGACTCAGCAAAGATGAGGTGGATATCACGAGGACTGGGAGAGTATTAAGCGATGGAATCTGATTCATATGTGGCACATGGTTCTTTTTCTGCATTGCTAATTTACATTAGTAAAAGTAAAGCAGGTTCTGCTTATATCCATCTTGAAGTAATGCAATAGAAAATGAATCAATTTGTTCACCTTCAGTGTCGTTCAAAAGCTTTGGAAATAAGTTCAGACCTTCACACTGATCTGATCATTGTGCACCATTTTCATTACCAAATACTTCTTTCCTTCTCCTCCCCTCCCTATCCACTTGCTGGAGGGACTATCCCATTTCTAACATCCTGATTCTTTATTGTTTTATCCAACTACAAGCCATTTTCCACTGGTTCTTCCCTTGCAATGCATTAATTAACTTTCTCCACCGTCATTGTACATGGGCTAAAAGTCTCCTTCTACAAGAGTGCAATTTATATGAGCAGTCTACAGTCTAATATACTGTATCCATAGCTGACTATCTGCCCCATTCCACAAGGCAGAGGCTTGTTCCTGTCCAGGAATGCTACCCTGAGCTGCCTGTTGCTTACCACCCAAACTCTCTCTTCCCAATCGGATCATCCCACCTTTGGCTTTTGGATTATGAAGAATCTTGACACAAACTTCAGAAACAGTTTCTTACCTTTCTGCTGGGTACTCTGCAGCCCACTGGTCTGAATATTGACCCTACTTACATTCTTTACAGCTAGGGGGCACCAGTGATGTGTGGTGGATCTGTCCCAGTCCAAGACAAGGGGTGGCATTTTCACATTGGGGATGGGGGCCCTCTCCCACAACAGTGTTAGTGGTGGACACGGAACGGGGGAGGTGGGTAATGGGGAGGGTGCGATGCCTTCTCCTCTGGTGTCGGCCATACATTTTTTTCGTTTGGAAGTTGGCAGACGTACTGACTGAGTTTATACCTTGGCTTTCCTGGTGCACTCTGGGAATTATGCAGCAGTTCAGGACTGCCACCCTGAGACATCGATTACCTCCAAAATTGGTAGGTGTGGGGGCCTTGGGTTGGGGTTTGGGGAGGGGGACAGCTGGCTAGTTGGGGGGGTGGGGTGAGTGGCATTTCTTGGCGGGGGGGGGGGGGGGGGGGGAGGAATAGGGCCATGCAAATTCCCAGATTACATGACCGATGTGCACTTGGTACCAAACCCTGACCTTGTTGGCATTTTCTCCATTTACTGTTGAACAAGACTCTCGCTGCCTGAGGCACTTTGCTTTTCAAATATGTGCAATTTCTTGAATGCAGGTTACTGTTGCATGAGTGAGATGTCATCTGCACATCAAGCCATTTTCTCTCTTGCCCATTTGATTGTTCTTCCCTCTTTTTTTTTAGTGATTCCATTAAAATGCTCATTCACCTTTCACTTTTCAGATGAAGGCCTTACCTCCAAGTGTTGGCCTGTCTGTTCCCTCCTCAGATCCACAGAGTTTCCAGTATTTTCTGCTCCTGTTTCAAACTACACTCTGCCCGTTACTATGGCATCATCCCATAAAGTCTGTCAATGCGAGGCCCGCTCTGGCTGTTTGTTGTGGCTGGTCACTTCTGAATTCTTGGTGGAATTTTTTCTTGCGTTGCATTTATTTGACGTGCACTTCAGCTCTTTGAAACACTGCTCTGCTGATGTGTAAAACCACAGCATGACAAACCAGCTGCACGGTGTTTTTTCTTGCGCTGTTTTATATTCAAACCAAACACAAGTTTGAACTTGCGAGCAAAGCAATCTAATTGTCATTTGGGCAACACTTTTCTTTGGCACAATGGTACAAAGGCATTTGGGCCTTCAGTGCTACACACCGAAGGTCTGCAGCTGTCATTCCCATCCACAGAATTTCCTCTTATGAAGGGTGGGGCCTGGTCAGGAGAGAGGCAATGTTCCTTTGAAGCGACAGTTCCCCAATTTGCCCTCAATTAATGGTATCATTGTTGGGTGAGAACTGGTGTGATTGCCCCAGAATTAAAAAGCCACTTTCTCCAATAAGACGACTCTTGTTTAACGTAAGAACAATTTTACAAGGAAGTATCTTCAAGCGCTTTCTTTCTAATCACATCTAACATTCGAAACATCTCCTCTCGGTCTGGCAATGCCTCAAATTTGAAATTCTGATCCTTGTTTTTAAATCACTCCCTGGCCTTGCTCCACCTTATCTCTGTGATGTCCTTCAACCCAACAACACTGCATGATCTCTACACTCTCACAATTCCGACACTTGGTGTTTTCATTTGCCCACAATTGTTAGCCACGGTTTTAGATACCTGGGCCCTCAGCTCCAGAATTCCCTCTCCAGGCACCTCTACCTTTCTTTCCTCCTTTATTGCACCCCTTAAGATCCATTTCTTTGATCAAAAATGTGGTTTTCTTCTCCTAATACCTGCTTATGTGGCTTTTGAGTGGGGTTTTGTTTGATGCCATTGCTGGGAATCACAGTGGGCCACTTTACTATGTTAAAGGAGTGTGAGAAATGTAAGTTGTTGTTGAGGAAAGGTTGAAGGTGATCTTCAATTCAAATCGAGGTGTGAATATTACTAACAGACAGAAACGCCTCCACTTCCAACCTACAGTCACGAGGATTTTGGCTAACCGAATCTTGTCGTGTGTGTTTTGAAAAGTTAGCTCAGTTGGCTAGACAGCTGGGGCGGGATTTTCCGATCCCCTGCCGGGTCGGAGAATCACCGGGGGCGGTGTGAACCCGCCCCTGCTGGCTGCCGAATTCTCCAGCGTCGGGGTTTGGCGGGGGGGGGAATCGCTCCTCGCCAGTCGGCGGCCGCTGGCAGCAGCCCCCCCCCGGCGATTCTCCGGCATGAAATGGGCCAAGTGGCCGCCCATTTTCAGCTGATCCCGCCGGCATAAATCACACAGGTCCTTACCGGCGGGACCTGGCACCACGGACAGCGTGCAGAGTCTTCGGGGGGGGGGGGGGGGGGGGATCTAGCCCCGGGGGATGCCCCCACGGCGGCCTGGCCCGCGATCGGGACCCACCGATCCACAGGCGGGCCTGTGCCATGGGGGCACTCTTTCCCTCCGCACCGGCCGCTGTCAACCTTCGCCATGGGCGGTGCAGAGAAGAACCCCCCTACGCATGCGCTGGGATGATGCCAGCACACGCTGGCGCTCCCGTGCATGTGCCAACTCGCACCGGTCGGCGGAGGCCCTTCGGCGCCGATTGGCGTGGCACCAAACATTCCGGCGCCGGCCTCGCCCCTGAAGGTGCGGAGGTTCACGCCACTCCTCGGCGCCGGACTGGTCCGCCCTGCCGGTTCTCGGAGAATCCCATGATGCGGAACAATGCCAACAGCACGGGTTCAATTCCCATACTGGCTGAGATTATTCATGACGGCCCATCTGTCTTCTTAACCTTGCCCCTCACCTCAGGTGTGGTGACCCTCAGGTTAAATCACCAACAGTGAGCTCTCTCTCTCTGAAAGCGAACAGCAGCCTATGGTCACCTGGGACTGTGGGAACATTTACATTCTGATTACGCAGGAGTAAGTCATTTCAAGGGTTTGTGGTTTTTGTGATTGATATTTTAAAGGTTCTGGTCAATTGAAACTTTTGTTAGCTAGCATTGAAATGACTTTCTTCAACAGAGGAGAGATATATGAATGAATTATTTTTTAAAACTTTTTTTTAATACAAACCGCTATGCACAGTGTTAATTTATTCTAGATGGTTTATAGTGGATGGTTTATGCCATGGAAAGCCCATAGCTTGGCTTGGAGGGAATTATGGTCCATGGGGGGGGGGGGGGGGGGGGGGGGGCTGCCTCCAAACCTCTTCCCAAGTCAGCTGGTCTAAGCCCAGCCCACACGCAAGCCTCCCACCAATGAAGAAGCTACCTTTGTGTGTACTTTCCCCTGACTGGCAGCCCGAACAGGGAATCCTCCTGACACCCACTAGCCCCCTCGAGGATAAAATTCCAGTCCCGTGCCTCCAATTTCTGAGTACAAATTATTTTAGTGTCCAATAAACATAATGGCCACAACATGAGAGCTTCTCAATTTCTGCCTGTCAGAAGAACTTCCCTCCGTTCCAGCTTTCTGTTTGTAATATCTTTAAATTCATCCCGCTGCTTGATCCAGACCCTATGTACCCTGACCTTTGCCACAAGTTGCGAGGGTCACCTTATTGAATTAATTACTCTGGTACCATATATTTAGTGAGGTTAATATTTTGCCGCCTCAGATGTGAGGCACAGGAACAGAATATTGGTGATCATTATTTTTTTCATGATAATTACTCTACGTTGCCACATAAATTTTTCATCTGTCAGAAGGCAATGCCTGTATTATTGCTTAATTTTAAAAAGCAGGGAGGCATAAAAATTGGAGGATCACCTCATTTCCTTCATAATATTTCCTTTGAAGCATACACCAAATAATGTGACCACGTTCCAGGCTGAGAAAACCTTCACCATAAGAGCAGACCGGATGGTACCAGCTCTCAGCAGCTCTTGCAGCTTCAGCAGGAACTGCTTGCTCGTTCATTGCATTGACTTGGGGTTGAGGAGCGAAGATCTTTTTTATTTATTCACGTAAAGTGAGCATCGCTGGCTAGGCCAGCATCTATTGCCCACCTTTAATTGTCCTTGAGATGGTGGTGGTGAGCCACCTTCGTGAACCGCTGCAGTCCGTGTAGTGAAGGTTAACAGTGCTGTTAGGGAGGGAGTTCCTGAACGTTGCCCCAGCGACAGTGAAGGAACGGTGATATAGTTCCAAGTCAGGAAGGTGGGGTACTTGCACAAGGTGGTGTTCATCTGCTCCATTCTGCATTGGCCTCAAGCTCTCAAGTTGATTATTCCATTGCGGCCTCTAAAACCTCACCGAGCAGGATTTAACGTTCACCGCAGAGGGCGCGTCTACTGGCTTGGAATGCCAATGTCAACCTCGCCATTCTGCAATCAACCGACCTGATTTTGTGCCAAACAGGCACATATCTGGTCAGAGTTGGGGTCCTCGTCATCCTCAGAGCAAATATCCAGCCTCCAGGAGGTGTTGACCAATCACAGGCTGGCAGCTTTCCAGTACTAGTGGCATGACCTGGATCGATGGTCTGTACTGCAGGAGGTCCAGGCTACAGGATTGTCACCGAAGCCTGGGGTGAAGGCAGGGAAGCCATGTTCACAGGGGTCAGCCGGGGAGATGCCAACGAAAAGCAGAGGGTGTTAGTATTTTGGGCAAGCGGGGGTCTTCACCCCTGGGCAGCCCATTCCTCTGGCATGTTTCTTCATTGGACACAGGCTGCCCAAGTAAAAGGGAATATTCCCATTTTACCAGGCTGCAGGGATGCCTGCCATGGTTTACCTGGCAGGTTGTCCACATGTTGTTGAGGACCAGCGACATTAAATGGGGCCCTTAGGTGGACCTCAATTGGCTTTAAGCAGGTAGACTGTCTGTGGTGAATGTAATTCACACTGTATTGTATTGTATAGTATTATGTCCTTGTGGGCTGTGTATGTGAGCCGTTGCGCGGCTCTGCCCATAGGGGGAGATGAGGAGCTTGTACAGGGCTCCACCCTTGGCTCTGCCCATGGCTCAGCCTATGGCACCTCCCACTACCGGAAGTATAAAGTGCTGCAGCCGTGTGAGCCTGCCCTCAGATCTTCTGGTCGCAGGCAGGCTCAGTTGTAAGACTATTAAAACCACAGTTTACTTCCAATCGTGTTCCGAGTGAATTGATGGTCACATCACTGTCCTTGATCCATCCTGCCACAGACTTAATCAGGGGAGGGCGGGGTGGGCAATTGTGAAGGTGATGGTGTCTCTACGCCACACTTTACCATCAAATTAGACAGACCCGTCCACCTGCTAGCCCACCTCTGGGCAGGAGAATAAAATTGTATCCATTGTTTGACATTGCTGGGACCTATGTATCGAGAGATTTAGTTAAGTATGGAACTATAAAATGAGGACTCGTGCCACTGATTCATTCAAGACTGTGATCTGCCACGGTTGTCAGCTATATCTTGCCTCCTTCAGTATTAAATACTTCATTTAATTCAAGCAGAATCCCAAAGTGTGCGGCAATATTTTGCCAAAACAATAAGCCAGAAAGATCTCAGCAGACTTTTATCACAGCAGATCCCAAAAGCCCAGGCAATTAAAATGCAATTTCAGTGCAATCCGAGTGAGTTAATGACCCTCACTATATTCAGGATTACTGCATTGAAATAATTCTTTTGACATTGAATGATAAATACTTCCTTTAGAAACATTTTGGTGTCTTTGTTACCCATAGCAATGAGCGATCAGACTAAATAAATAAAAAGCATTAAAAATCAAAAATATCCGGTAGCACAGTGGTTAGCATTGTTGCTTCACTGTACCAGGGACCCAGGTTCAATTCCCGACTTGAGTTACTGTTTGTGCGGAGTCTGCACGTTCTCCCCGTGTCTGTGTGGATTTCCTCCGGGTGCTCCGGTTTCCTCCCACAACTCCCGAAAGACCTGCTTGTTAGGTGAATTGGACATTCTGAATTCTCCTCCAGAGTACCCGAACAGGCGCCGGAGTGTGGCGACTTGGGGCTTCTCACAGTAACTTCATTGCAGTGTTAATGTAAGCCTACTTGGGACACTAATAAAGATTATTAATAAAGATTATTAGAGTGCATGTTAAAATTGCATTTAGCACTTGAAACTGGGTGCATGGGTCCCTTGTATCAGTATGACAATTGTTAGTAGCAGCACAGGTATAATAAGGTAAAACTTTAATAATTTCAATTAAACGAAGTAGAAACAAAGAATATAGGAGCAGCAGGAGGCTATTTGGCCCTTTGAGTCTGTTCCACCATTCATTATGGCAGCACAGTAGCATTGTGGATAGCACAATCGCTTCACAGCTCCAGGGTCCCAGGTTCGATTCCGGCTTGGGTCACTGTCTGTGCGGAGTCTGCACATCCTCCCCGTGTGTGCGTGGGTTTCCTCCGGGTGCTCCGGTTTCCTCCCACAGTCCAAAGATGTGCAGGTTAGGTGGATTGGCCATGATAAATTGCCCTTAGTGTCCAAAATTGCCCTTAGTGCTGGGTGGGGTTACTGGGTTATGGGGATAGGGTGGAGGTGTTGACCTTGGGTAGGGTGCTCATTCCAAGAGCCGGTGCAGACTCGATGGGCTGAATGGCCTCCTTCTGCACTGTAAATTCTATGTAAATCTATGTAAATTATGATCATGGCTGATCATCCAACTCAATTGCCTAATCCTGCCTCCCCTCAGTATCCTTGGATCCCCTTCGCCCCAAGTGCTGTATCTAACTGCTTCTTGAAAGCACACAATGTTTTGTCCTCAACTACTTCCTGTGGTAACAAATTCCATATGCTCACCACTCTCTGGGTAAAGAAATGTCTCCTCATCTCTGTCCTAAATGGTCGACCCCGTACCTTCAGACTGTGTAGACAACGTTTGATTTGTTTTTCTTTGTCGGTATGATATTTCGCTCAAGGTTCGGGACTTCTGCATTTTTCTTGATGATACAAAAGTCAGACGCATTAAATTCAGGTGACCTTTTTGCAGCTGGAGCCTCCTCTGTAGTGATTAGTTTTAAAATCCCAACACGCAATCTTTTTCGTGGAATTATCTCACGTCAAATATAAAAATCAATATTGCCACTTGTTAAATATTCGGCGCTGCTTTTAATCTTGTGTGCAAGTCTGCAAGGCGTACTTTGAACTTTGAGGTGTCGCAACCGTGTGTGAAAAGAAACCCTGTGAACCTCCGCTGACCAACAGGCTAAAATTAACTTTTGAGTCTTGAAGCCAGGACAAGCTCATAATCAGCGTGAATTATGGTTCCCATTCCCAAGCCTTCACTCGCCAGATACACAAAACACCTATGTTTATGTTTGCTGCCACTGTTTGTAAGAGATGAATTTTACTCCGGGTTTTGTTTGCTTCTGCGGGGCTTTGGGCTTATGTAAAAATTGGCACCTACGTATGAAATAGTTTGTTGCGTAGTAATGGCATGAGATTTCTTTTTGTAGAAAGGTCAGGTTCTTAAAGTTCTGCTTTAATTGTTGCTTCCATAATCCCAGGCAAGTGAATGTATTGGGCTCGGTGTACATACTTAAGGGACCTCCAAGTATGGTGTTAAGCTGTTGGGTGTTTTAACAAGACATTTTTCTTCAGGAACACTGATTTACTGTAGCTTTCAGTCTTTGCGTTCTGTCGTCAACCAATACTGCGCAAAGTCTTTGATTAGCTTCTGGTGTTTTAGAGAGCTTGTTACTGGAGATTACATTAGCTGAAGACAACGTAGATAGCCTGAATACAAAGCAGAAGGAATTGTTACTTTATCCATTATTTTCTAAGTACCGGCCCGGGTGTGAGGAAAACTGGTTGGTTCTTGAAACGCCGCTGCTTTTTTTTTCTCAAGGTAGCATTCAAATAGCCAAGCTGGGCCTCAGCAAACTCACTCCTTTGACCTTTCAACTCACTGTCCATCTTGCAGGAGTTGACACAAAAAGAATCGGAATTCCAAGAAGAATTCCTTTTATGTGTTCTCCTCTGAAGCATCTTTTTTAATTTAAAGTCCTTCATGTACGCCTCAGCTGAAGGCCTGGGACAAATCTGACGGTCGTGTTCAAACTCAGCAATCCACTTAATTTCAGGATTTCTAATTTTTTTTTTAACCAGTGTTTACCCATAAGATTGGGCCTGCCCTTTTTTTGCCTGTTTGTTTTGGATTTAACCTCCTTGTTTGAGTTCCCTGCTTTCCTTCTATACAGACTGTGAGAAATGAGGTTTGAAAGTCTCAAAAGATTCTTTCCCCCAATGAGTTGAAACTTTTACAGCTTCCCAGCCAACGTGTCCCATGCCCAGCATCTGAATTTCATATTATTTATGTGTCAAGCTGAATGCAACGCGTTTACTTTTTAATGCAAGATCCTTCTTAGGATTTGCCTTGCTGTCTTTGTCCTTGCGTTACATTTAACATGTGGACATTTTGCAGTTTTGTGCAAATATAAATATAGGTGGACTGCTTTATGTTTTAAAGTTGTTTGAACTCACACACAAGGGAAAATCTCTCTCACCTAGCTGCTTTGCGAAACTGTTTTTAGTCTGTATAGTTTGTCACAAATGGAAACACTCCACCTCAGAAATCTTCACCTGATCTGTAGTCGCATGAAATGCATTATCAGAGAGTTGCCAGGACACAAATATCAGCAAATCCATTAGTCATTCAGCTGGAAAGGCAGGGAAATAATTTGACAAAGCTCATTACTGCTACTCAAAGTCATTGTTCAATTATTTACAATAGTCTATAAAGTAACAAAGAACGAGATGAAATGAGCCCAACAATGATGACTGATATTAAACATGTGAAATCAAATATTTACAATTTACATCAATGACTTGGATGACGGGACTGAAGGCATGGTTACTAAATTTGCTGATGACGAAAAGATAGGTAGGAAAGTAAATTGTGAAGAGGACATAAGGAGCAAAGGGGCATAGATGAGCGAAGTGAGATCGTGGATGGCATATGCCGCAGGAAAATGTGAACTGAACTGGTCCACTTTGGCAGGAAGAATAGAAAAGCAGCATATTGTTTAAATGGACAGAGATTACAGGACTCTGAGGTACAGAGGGATCTGGGTGTCCTGGTACATGAATCAATAGTTAGTATGCAGGTACAGCGAGTGATTAGGAAGGTGCATGGAATGTTGTTGTTTATTGTAAGGGAAATGGAATATAGAACATAGAACAGTACAGCACAGAACAGGCCCTTCGGCCCTCGATGTTGTGCCGAGCAATGATCACCTTACTCAAACCCACGTATCCACCCTATACCCGTAACCCAACAACCGCCCCCTTAACCTTACTTTTTAGGACACTACGGGCAATTTAGCATGGCCAATCCACCTAACCCGCACATCTTTGGACTGTGGGAGGAAACCGGAGCACCCGGAGGAAACCCACGCACAGACGGGGAGGACGTGCAGGCTCCGCACAGACAGTGACCCAGCCGGGAATCGAACCTGGGACCCTGGAGCTGTGAAGCATTTATGCTAACCACCATGCTACCGTGCTACCCACATATAAAAGTAGAGATGTTTTGTTACAGTTGTTCAGAGGGTTGGTGAGACCACATCTGGAATATTGTGTACAGATTTGGACTCATGGGGCGGGATTCTTCCGTAATCGGCGGGGCGGGCAACTCCGGCGGGACGGAGTGGCATGAACCACGCCGGCGTCGGGCCACCCCAAATGTGTGGAATCCTCAGGGGCTAGGCCCGCCCCAGAGTGGTTTGCGTCCCGCCGGCCGGCAGGGAAGGGGCTTGGCGCCACACCAACTGGCGCCGAAGGGCCTCCTCTGGGAGCGCCAGCGTGTGCTGGCATCATCCTCGTGCATGCGCAGGGGGCTTCATTTCCGCACTGGCAATGGCGGGTTGCAACAGCCGCCAGTGCGGAACAATAGAGTGCCGCCACGGCACAGGCCCGCTCGCGGATCGGTGGGCCCTGATCGCGGGCCAGGCCACCATGGGCACCTCCCGGGGCCAGATCCCTCCGCGTCCCCCCGAGAACCCCGGAGGCCACCCACGGAGCTGGGTCGTGCCGGTAGAGACCTACCTTGATTTACGCCGGCGGGACCCTCGTTAAATGGGCGGGACTTCGGTCCATCGTGGCCCAGAGAATTCAGGCGGCCCCGGGGCCCATTGAGTCACGCCGGTCCCCGCCATATTCCGAGGCGGGCAGCGCGATTCACGCCGGGGCATTTTTTGACGGATTCATGCCGACCCCCGTGATACTCCGACCCAGTGGGGGCTCGGAGAATCCCGCCCCTTATTTCAAAAAGGATACAAATGCGTTAGTAGCAGTTCAGAGATGGTTCACTCATGAAATACCTGGGATAGAGGGGTTATCTTATAAGTAAATATTAGACAAACTTGGCTCATATGCAATGGAGTTTAGAAGAATGAGAAGTGATCATTTTGAAACATATAAGATCCTGACAGGTCTTGACAGGGTGGATGCTGAAAGGTTGTTTCCCCTTGTGGGAGAGACTGGAGCTAGGGGGTCAGTTTGGGCAGGATTCTCTGGTCGCCGACGCCAGAGTCGCATTCGGAAATCGGCAGGAGAATACCCGTTCACGACCAAATCGGGGGCGATGGCGCTTTCACGATGCTCTGCCCTCTCCAAAGCTGTGTACTCGCAGAGTATGTCACGTGCCGTATCGAAGGCCTCAGGACATTGCCTGAGGCCCACCCCCGCAATGCTCTGCCCCCGACCAGCCAACCTCCCGACAGGGCCAGTCGCCAGTGGTATCATCCGTCGGGAGCTCGGGTGGCGGCTGCGGACTCAGTGTCGCCACAGTCGGGGGAGGGCCAATCTGCGGGCAGAGGGGAATTTGACAGGGACTCGAGGTACTGTCGGGGGGTGGCCTGGCGCTTGCAAGCTGCTGCCGCCATGTGGCACAGCACAGCTGCTGCAGGCCGCCGCCATGCGCATGCGCGGCCACGGACCCGGCAATTCTCCGGGCCGTATCGGCAGCTAGAGCCGGGTGCTCTATGCTGCCTTGATGCTAGCCTCCGGCCAAACAGAGGATTGGTGGCCATTTTACGCCATTTCTACCACCATTCCCACACCGGCGTCGGGACATAGCCTCAAAATTTTTACTCTCAGAGGGTAGTGAACCTTTCGGCCTTTCTTCCCCAGAGAGGTGAACGCAGACTGTGCATTGAAAACTTTGAGGCAGAAATAGATAGATTCTTGATGAACAGGAAAGTTACAGAATATCAGAGGCATAATGCCAGCTTTGAGTGTTGCCCATCCCTAATTACCCTTGAATAGGTGGTGGTGAGCTGCCTTCTAGAACTGCTGCCGTCTATGTGATGTAGGTACATCCACAGTGCTGTTAGGGAGGAATTTCCAGGATTTTGACCGAGTGACAGCGAAGGAACGATGTTATATTTCCACGTCAGGATGGTGAGTGGCTGGGAGCGGGGCCTGCAGGTGGTCGAGGTCCCATGCATCTGCTGCCCTTGCCCTTGGTAGAGGTCAAATATTTGGAAGGAGCCTTGGTAAGTTGCTGCAGTGCATTTTGTGTGGAGCACATATTGCTCCCAGTGTGCTTCAATGGTGGCCGTATGAATTGTTAAGTATGTAGATGGGGTGCCGATCAAGTAGACTGCCTTTTCCTGTATACTGTAGTCTTGAGTGTTGGAGCCACATTCATCCAGGCAAGTGGAGAATTGAGCCAAGCAGATGGTGGACAGAATTTAGGGAGACAGGAGATGAGTCACTCACTGCACAATTCTGAGACTGTGACCTGCTCTTTTCATAGAATCATAGAATCCTTACAGTGCGGAAGGAGGCAACTCGGCCCATCGAGCCTGCACCAACCATTCGAAAAACCACCTTACAAAGGCCCAAGCCCCGCCCTATCCTAAACTTTGGACACTTTAGCTTCTTATTTCCTAAGCCTTTTCCCATTTAGAAAACAGTCTATGCCTCCATTTTTCCGACTAAAGTGCATAATCTCACACTTTTCCACATGGGGGCACGGTAGCACAGTGGTTATTACTGTTGCTTCACAGAGCCAGGGTCCCGGGTTTGATATCCGCTTGGGACACTGTCTGTGCAGAGGGTTCACTTTCTCCACATGTCTGCGTGGGTTTCCTCCAGGTGCTCCGGGTTTCATCCCAGAAGTCCCGAAAAACGTGCTTGTTTGATGAATTGGACATTCTGAGTTCTCCCTCAGTGTACCTGAACAGGTGCCGGAGTATGGCGACTAGGGGATTTTCCTAGTAACTTAATTGCAGTGCTAATGTACGCCTACTTGTGACACTAATAAAGATTATTATCGGTCACTTCTTTGCCTACTCTCCTTTCACGTCCCCCGCCCCGAGGATTCCGCATGCCTCCCGCAGAGCCAGGTCCCGCCGGTAAGGACATTGTTTGATTTATGCCAGCGAGACTGGACGAAACCGAGCATCCACTGAACCATCGTGGAGCGGAGAATCGGAGAATCGCCGGGGGGGGGGGGGGGGGGGCACTTCCAACGGCCCCCGACGGCAGAACGCGATTCCTGCCCCTGCCGAAAAACCGACATCGGGGCGGCGGGGTGGGATTCATGCCGTCCCCCTCCCGGCGATTCTCCGGCCCAGCCCGGGGGGGGGGGGGGGGGGGGGAGGGGGGGGTCGGAGAATCCCGCCCCATGTCTTTGTATCATCTGCAAAAGTAGCAACAGTTCCTTCTTCCAGATCGTTTATGTATATTGTGACAAGTTGTGGTCCCAGCATCGACCACTAGTCACGCCACAGTATATATATTGCTTGTCCATTTCAATATCTGGTCAATGTAATGCCCTGTAAGTTGGTAGTGGGGGATTCAGCGATGGTAACTCCATTGAATGGTTAGATTATCTCTTGTTGGAGATGGTCATTGCCAGGCACTTGTGTGGCACTATGGCCGCAATTCTCCGCACTCACGACGGTGCGGAGAATAGCGGAGGTCGTAAATTTTTACGGCCACGCTAGTCCGATGCCCTCCCGCTATTCTCCACCCCCCCCCCCCACGCCCGACTCCCGACACGAATCGCTGCCGCTGTTTTTTTACGGCGAGCAGCGATTCTCAGCTGGCCGATGGGCCGAATTCCAAGCCCTTTACGGCCGTTTTTACGAATGGCAAACACACCTGGTCTGGCCGTTCGTAAAAACGGCCGTAAAGTCCCGATCTTGGCAACCATGGCACCGATTGGTACGGCAGTACCACGGCCGTGCCAAGGGTGCCGTGGGCACCGATCGCGGGCAGCGGGTCCGATTCCCGCGCACTCTTTGTAGTTCCGCCGCCCCGCTGTATCACTTCGCGGGGCAGCTGAGGGGCATCCCGGCCCGCGCATGCGCGGGTTTCGCGCAAATGCGCGATGACGTCATCCGCGCATGCGCGGGTTGGAGTCTTCCAATCCGCGCATGCGCGGCTGACGTCATGTGACGCGTCAGCCATTGCAAACTCTGGCAAGCAGGCTTAACGAAATTCGTTAAGCCCGCAATGCCGGAGTTCACGGCCGCGGCATGCTAGCCCCGACCGGGGACCAGAATCGGTTCCCGGTCGGGGAGGGGGAGGCTGGCGTCAAACCCGCCCGGTTTTGACGCCAGCCTTACGATTTCTCCCTGTCTGGGAGAATCGCGCCCAATGTTTCTTGCCACTTATCTGCCCAAGTCTGAAATGTTGTCCAGGTCTTGTTGCATTTGGACATGGACTGCTTGAGGATCTGATGAGTCACAAATGGTGCTGAACATTGTGCAATCATCAGCGAACATCCCCACTTCCGACATTTTGATGCAGGGAATGTGTTAATTTTCCAAAATTTGCTATATTCTGTCTGGAAAGTAGCAAATATAACCCCTCTCTTCAAGAAGGAAGGAAGCAAAAAAGAAGGAAGCGATGGGCCAGTTAGCTGGACATCTGTCATGAGGAATGCATTAGAATCAGTCATTTAAGGAGGTTATAGCTGGACACTTAGACAAACTCAAAGCACCCAGGAAGAGACAGCATGGTGTTGTGAAAGGGAAATCATCTTCAACCAATTTATTGGAGTTCTTTGAAGGAGTAACACGCAGTGTGGATGTAGGAGAGCCTGCAGACGTGTTGGACTTGCATTTGATAAGGTGCCACATTAAAGTCTATTGAGGAAAATAAAAGCTCACCGTGTGGGGGTAATATATTAGCATGGATAGAAGATTGGCTGGCAGAAAACATGATTGGCAGGATGTGACCATAAGACCATAAGGCATAGAAGCAGAATTAAGCCACTGAGCCCATTGAGTCTGCCCATTCAATCATGGCTGATATTCCTTTCATCCCCATTCTCCCCATAACCCCTGATCCCCTTATTGAGCAAGAACCTATCTATCTCTGTCTTAAAGATGTCCTGCAGAGGTCTGTGCTTGGGGCTCGAAATTGTACAACTTACATCAACGACTTAGAAGGGGGGAGTAAGTTTTGACAGCTAAATTTTGAAGATGACACAAAGGTAATTTTGTGAGAGCCATGAAGAATCCAGCACGAGTTTGTATAACTAAACACAAAGTAACTTTATTTACAACAATATGTACACAGGGTCACTAGCTCACTACTGTTACCACACCAGCCAGCTTTATTTACACAGCTGCACTGCTAATGATGCCCCTGCCCCCCACCTCATTGGGGGAGCTCATTCCTCAAGGATCATGGGGTATCCAATTTTCCCGAGCCAATAGGATCCGGGAAGGTTGTATGTTGTGAAGAGGACATATGGGGCGGGATTCTGCAAAAATGGGGCTATGTCCCCACGCCGGCGGGAAAACCAGCGGCAACCACTCCGGCTCCCGAAAGTGAGGAATTCTCCAAGTTTTCAGGGGAAAGTTTGACACCGGAGTGGTTGACGCCACCCCAGCAGGCACCAAAGTATTCAAGTTCGCCCATGCGCGCAACGGCCGGCGTGATCTCACGCATGCGCGGACCGGACGGCGTATTTCCGTGCATGTGGGGGGGTTCTCTTCTCCGCGCTGGACCCGGGCAATATGGCGGAGCCCTACAGGGGCCCGGCATGGAGGAAAGAAGGCCCCCCCCCACGGAACCACCCCGCCCGCAGATCGGTAGGCCCCGATCGTGGGCCAGGCCACCAGGGTCGGGTCCCACCACGCCCCCCCCAGGATCGCCCCCGCACACTTACCTGCCAGGTCCCGCCGTGCGTGAGGTGAGTAATTCACGCTGCCGGAACTGGCCAAAACTGGACGGCCACTTGGCCCATCGGGGCCCGGAGAATCGCCGGGAGGGCCGCTGTCAACGGACCCCGACCGGCGTGGTGGGTATCCCGCCGGCCCCCGAAAAATGGCACCGGAGAATAGGGCAGCCGGCGTCGGGGCGTCAGGGCGGGATTCGCGCCTGCCCCCGGGGATTCTCTGACCCCGCGCAGTGTCGGAGGCTCCCGGCCAAGGAGTTTCAAGAGGGATATAGTTAGAATGAGCGAGTGGGCAAAAATTTGGCAGATGGAGTATACTGTGGGAAAATAAGAAATTGTTCACTTTGGCTGGAAGAATAAAAAACAATCAGAGTATTACTAAAATGGAGAATGACTGGCGAATTCTGAGGAGCAGAGGGATCGAGATGGTCTCATGCTTGAGTCACATTAAGTTATTATGCTGGCACAACAAGTAATTAAGAAGGCGAATGAAATATAATCCTTTATTTTTTTTACATTCTTTCCTGAGACGTGTGCGTCACTGGCTGGGCCAGCATTTGTTGCCCATCCCTTTTTGCCCTTGAGGGGGCAGTTAAGAGTCAACCACATTGCTGTGGGTCTGGAGTCACATGTAGGCCAGACCAGGTAAGGACGGCAGATTTCCTTCCCTCAAGGACATGAGTGATCCAGATGGGTTTTTGTGACAATCAGCAATGGCTTCATGGTCACCATTATACTTTTAATTGCAGATTTTTGTTGAAGTGGCGGGATTTCAACTTGGGTCCCAGAGCTGGGGCTCTGTGTTACTCGTCCAGTGACAATACCACGACACCACCGCCTACCCACTCTGAGAGGAATTGAACATAAAAGGAAGGAACTCATGCTTCAGTTATACAGGACAGTGGTGAGACCACATCTTGAATATTGTGTGCAGTTTTGGTCCCCTTAACTAAGGAAGATGTAAAAGCGTCAGCAGTTCAAAGGCGATTTACTTGTTTGATATCTGGAATGAGCTTAGGATGAAAGGTTGGACAGACTGGGCTTGTTTCCATTGGAGTTTAGAAGAGTGATCGAAATGTATAAAATCCTGAATGGTCTTGACAAGGTGGACATGGAAAGGATGTTTCCTTTTGTGGCTGAGTCCAGAACTAGGGAGCATTGTTTTAAAATTAGGGGTCGCCCTTATAGGACAGAGATGAGGAGAAAGGTTTTTCTCTCAGACGGTTGTGCGACTTTGAAACTCTCTGCCTCAGAAGACAGCGGAGGGCAGGGTAGTTTAATATTTGTAAGGTGAGGGTAGATGGATTCTTGTCAGGCAAAGGAATTAAAGGTTATCGGGGATAGCTGATATGATGAGATGCCTATGGGCTATATCATAGATGGATGGTGGGCGACCTCCAACCAGCAGGTGGCGGTACAGGCACACCATGTGGTCTCTAGACCAAGGTCATGTGACCTGTGACTCCCATATAAGGGGAGACACATCCGGCCATTTTCAGAAGAAGATTGAAAAGGTAATAAGTTGTACATGTGAATGGTCAGTGCAAGGTGCAAGTTCCAGAGGAGACTCCATGATAACGTGCTCTTGATTCAGACAGGGGTGTGTACAGTACTTTGCTTCCTGAAATCAATGACCAGCTCTTTAGTTTTGCTGGCATTGACGGAGAGTTCTCTATCTCCCTCCTGTATTCTGACTTGCGTTGTTTGAGATCCGACCCACTATGGTCGTGTCATCAGCAAACTTGCAGATTCAGTTGGAACCACATTTTGCCACGCAGTCGTGTGTGTACAGGGAGTATAGTAGGAGGCTAAGTACACAGCCTTGCAGGGCCCCAGTATTAAGGACTATTGAATGAAATGAAAATGAAAATCACTTATTGTCACAAGTAGGCTTCAATGAAGTTACTGTGAAAAGCCCCTAGTCGCCACATTCTGGTGCCTGTTCAGGGAGGCTGGTACGGGAATTGAACCGTGCTTCTGGCCTGCTTTCAAAGCCAGCGATTTAGCCCTGTGCTAAACAGCCCCTATTATGGAGGAGGTGTTGTTTATTCTTACAATTCAGTAAAAACAAAGGACTCTCTTATGAAGGGCATGGATAAGGTAGACAGTGAACATTGTTTCCCAAAGGTAGGGGAGTCTAAAACTAGAAGGCATAGGTTTAAGGTGAGAGGGGAGAGATACAAAAGGGTCTAGAGGGGCAGTTTTACTCACACAGAGGGTGGTGAGTGTCTGGAACAAGCTGCCAGAGGCAGTAGTAAAGGGAGGTGCAATTGTGTCTTTTAAAAAGCATTCAGTTATATGGGTAAGAAGGGTACAGAGGGATTATGGACCAAATGCGGGCAACTGGGACTAGCTTACTGGTAAAAATTGGACAGCATAGACAAGTTGGGCCGAAGGGCCTGTTTTCATGCCGTAAACCTCGATGACTCGATGATTGCCAGATTTAGGTCATTTCCAGTACCTACGTTGATGTGAGGTTTTCCGTCCTGTTTCACTCCTTTTGGACTTTCCAGGAGCACTTTGGTCCATGAGTGACCTCCTCGGCCATTTCAGAGGGTGGATCAGGGTCAACCACATTGCAGTAGGCCTGGAGGCCAGACCAGGGTGAGGAGGGCAAATTTATCTTCCTGAATGGGCATGGGGTTCGAGTTTTTACATTTTTACAACAATTGACGATAGTTTCATGGTCACCATTACTGAGACTAGCTTTCAACTCCAGATTTCTTCTTCACTGAATTAATGAACTGGATTCAAATTTCGCCAGCTGATGTGGTGACCCCCATGTGTGCCGGACATTAGCCTGGGCCTCTGGATTGTCAGTCCAGTAATATTCCCAACACACCGCTATCGCCCCGCCATGGTCAACTTTGTCTGAAAGAATAAGCAACAGGTGGGCTGTAATGTCAAATAATCACTAATAAATCGATGGAGAATACTGGAAACAGATACTTAGAGAAATAAGAATATGGAACTCCCGACTACACATTGAGTAGCTGATGCACTCAAGGGGAAGCTAGATCAGTACTTGTGGCAGAAAATAATAGAATAATAGATATGTTGATATGGTTAAGAACATAAAAACATTAATAGGAGCAGGAGGAGGCAGCATCGTCCATTGATCCTGCTTTGCCATTCAGGAAGTTCATTGCTGAACTGCCAGCTCAACCACACTTCCCCACCCAGTCCCCATGTCCTTGATGTCCTTGGTAGGGCGGCACAGTGGTTAACACTGCCACCTCACAGCTCCAGGGCCCAGGTTCAGTTCCGGCCTTCGGTCACTGTCTGTGTGGAGTTTGCATGTTCTCCCCGTGGGTCGGGTCCTTTTTGGCGCCACCTTTTTGGCCCCGATCTTTTGGCGACGTTTTTTTGGCGCGCAGTTGTTATGGCGCTCATTTTCTTGGCCCACCACGGTTTGGCGGCAAAATTAAATTAAAGCATGTAATAAATGGATTAAATTAAACTAGGATAAAAATACGAAACCTTTATTCTGGCCTAAAATATTTATGTAAAAGAAAAAGAAAATAATAATTAAAACTCAGTAATTTAATGTATTTCGTAATTGTGGGCTATACCACACAAATATTCTAATGGTTCTCTCTCATCAAACTGGCGCACAATATTCAAAATGCGCTCGTCAGCTCTCACATACTTAAGAAGTTTCTGTTTTGCAGGTGGATTGGCCATGATAAATTGCCCGTTAGCGTCCAAAAGATTTGGTGGCGTTAGTGGGTTACGGGGATAGGGTGGAGGCACGGGCTTACGTAGGGGGCTCTTTCCATCAACGGCCTCCTCCTGCACTGTAATATCTATGATTTTGCTCATCCCCTATAAAATCTATTGATCTCAGTCTTGTTTATTCTCACTGACAGAGCTTCCAGACTCCTTCAGGGTAGGGAAATCCAAACATTCACAGCCTTCGCTGTGAAGAAATGTCTTTATTCTCAGTCTTGAATGGTCAACACTTTATCCTGAGATTATGATAGCCCCCTTGTGCCCTATCCAGCCAGGTGACACGGCCTCACTGTATCGATTCTTTCAAATCCTCTGAGAATCTGATATATTTCAATGAGATTACTTTGGGGACTTTGTGAATGATCTCTGACAATCTCTTTCAGGACTGCTGGATAGGCAACTCAAGACCTGCATTGCAAGCTTCAAGAAACACAAGTTTGGGGCTGGTTTAGTACAATGGGCCAAACAGCTGGCTTGTAATGCGGAACAAGGCCAGCAGCACGGGTTTAATTCCTGTACCAGCCTCCCCGAACAGGCGGAGGAATGTGGCGACTAGGGGCTTTTCACAGTAACTTCATTGAAGCGTACTTGTGACAATAAGCGATTATTAAAATGAAATGAAAATCGCTTATTCTCACAAGTAGGCTTCAAATGAAGTTACTGTGAAAAGCCCCTAGTCGCCACATACCGGCGCCTGTTCGGGGAGGCTGGTACGGGAATCGAACCGTGCTGTTGGCCTGCCCTGGTCTGCTTTCAAAGCCAGCGCGGAGAAGAAACCCACTGCGCATGCGCAGGAATCACGGTAGCGGTTCTGGGAACACGCTGGTGCTCCTGCGCATGCGCCAACTCGCGGCGGCCGGCGGAGGCCCTTCGGCGCCTGTTGGCGCAGTGCCAACCCCGCTGGCACCAGCCTAGCCCCCTAGCGGCCCGCTCCGGAGTAGTTCACGCCACTCTTTGGTGCCGGTATGGCTCGCCCCGCTGGATACCGGAGAATCCTGGCCTATGTGTTGACACCAATGGAGAATCCGTGGACTTTTATGACAGAAACGGCGGCACCGCACCTGGGCCGATTCCGCGACTGTTGAGAGACTGGCACTGGTGCCGCACGGAACACACTCGATTCCACTGAAAAATGGTGCGGGATACGCCAGCCGTACATACACATTACACACCCCACACACACTTATCCAAGCCAAAAATATGGCATTGGTTATGCTGGAGCGTGCCCATCCTGCTGATGGGTCGTCTGGGGCCAGAGAACACCCGGCGGGGGGGGAGGGGGGGGGGGGGGGACACTTATATGAGCCATGGCACCAGGTTCAAAGCAGGCTGTCAGCGGCATGCACAGCTGCATGGCTGCCTCACTGGCTGCGGACATGGTGCTCCATGTCCATCCACCCTGACCCCAGCCCACCTGCTAGCCACCCCCCACTACTCCCCCCAGCCCTGGCAGAAAACCCCACCCCGGCCAGCGGCCCAACTGTCAGCAAACTACGGCCATGATGGACACTTTCCATACCCCCTCTCTCTCCCTCAGGAGCTGCCACGCCGGTTTCACGATTTTTAAAAGCACAAGTGAACCAGGCCTTCGGCAACTCAGCTCATCGAGGCGGAGAATCGCGGAGACCCCGGGGAATACCGGGTCGGGCCTGCTACTGATATGCAAACGGTGTCCATTGTATGTGCAGAGTGAGACGCATTGATGCCGTTTTCGAGGTGACGGTGAATCGGTGCCTGCCGCGGTTTTGCCGTCAGAAACTATTCTTCGCCAAATCGCATTTCCGGATTTCGCCGTTGGCTAACGGAGAATTGCGCCCAAATTTTTTAAAGATTCTTAGATTATTGAATCTTAACATAGTTCACGATGCCTCCAACATTCACTTCCACTCACTCTCTGACATGGCTAACACCTCGTCCCATTACACAATCCTTATCCATAAATATTTCCTTTTTCAAATTTTTCCATTTTAAAACCCATTATAGATTGTGCTTCAACCCATTATTTCTGGTCGGACATTCCATGTGCTGAGAACCACTTGGTGCAAAAAAAAGTAAATTCTCCTAACCTCTCGTTTTAATCATTTGGTGACACATTTATGCCAACTCATTGAGCATTGCAGCAATCCTTTCTTTATTTTCTTTATCCAAACCCCATATAACCTTGCCTACCTCTATCCTCTTCACCTCTTCCCCGTTTTAATGAAAAGATCCTCAATTCCTCCAGTCCCTCCTTTTAACTAAAGACTCTCTTCCCTGATACCGCGTTAATGAGTCTTAATTCCTCTTTTGGAAGGTGTATAAACCATCAAACTAAATGGACCACATAATAATAATAATGTTTATTGTCACAAGTAGGCTTACATTAACACTGCAATTAAGTTACTGTGAAAATCTCCTAGTCGCCACATTCCGGCGCCTGTTCGGGTACACGGAGGGAGAATTCAGAATGCCCAAATTACCTAACAGCACGTCTTTCGGGACTTGTGGGAGGAAACCGGAGCACCCGGAGGAAACCCACACAGACACGGGGAGAACGTGCTGACTCCGCACAGACAGTGACCCAAGCCAGGAATCAAACCTGGGACCCTGGAGCTGTGAAGCAACTGTGCTAACCACTTGCCACACTTAAACCTCGTTCAATTATTGTCACAAATCAACATACAACTTTCTCCTGAAGAACCAGCTTTTTAAAAGTCATAAATACATGTCAATTGAATCTACAGGAACTGTGGCCGGAATTTTTAGGCCATGGGATTCCCTGTTGCCGCTGGCAGTGCCCTCCTGCGGCTTCCCAACGGCATGGCGTGGCTTCAATGGGAAATCCCATTGTCAAGCGGCGGGGAGTACAGAATCCCGCCTGCAGCGAACGGTGTGCCGCCAAGAAACACGCGGCTGGGAGTCCGGAGAATCCATCCCTGTGTTACCTTTTCATGGAACCTGTTTCGCGGCTGTCATGAAATGGTGACATTTTAAGCTATGGGAACATTATAAAAGCTTTGCAAATAATTCATGTTCTTCTTGGCAATATTTCCTTTGAAACTAATTGGTTCGCACTCAAGTGGTCACATAAAAAGCTAGTCAATATACTTTGTGGTGTTATCACTGTTACAAGAAGGTAACTAAGGTGACTGAGGTGGCACAAAATGGATGTTTTGCCATTTCTAAATCTGCCAATGAAGCTAAATGGAGCTGGCCTAATTAGAACAGACTGAGCTTTTCAAATTAGCAATTGACAAAAGGGAGTGGGAGAAACCTTTTCATGTTATTGCAAGTGTGCTACAATTGAAACGCAAAAATGAAAAGAGAAAGACCACAGCTAATCTTTGTTCAGGGCATCGGGAAGATTCCCCCCCCCCCCCCCCCCCCCCCCCCCCACACAACCCTCTTTTTAACTATGGTTTTTGTTGTGTATAGAAGTGTCATTAAAACTTGAACTATTTCTTTGTCCTTTACATGTGAAAAAAACAGCTACTTCCCCTTTGGTCTCCAAGCTCGCCACCGTGCATTCATACAGCAAGCTATGTTCAAGTGAAGTCACTTGTTTTTCTTTCTTTGTATATCTACCTAAAAGCACTAAATGAACTGTGGGCTCTTTTTTTTTTTCTTTTCACGCAGGCACAGTCTTACCTCTCCCAAGAAATTCCATGGCAAAGACAGCTAATTCTTTGAAATGTTGTCTTTAGGATCAAACCTCGTCTGTATTGTGCTTTCGACCGAGAGTATTTTACACTAATGTTGACAAAAGATTCTGAGCATTAGTTTTTTTTTTCGCGATATGGCATAAATTAGTTGAATTCCCACAGGTGTTTTTTTAAAAAACTGACATATCTTACATATTTAGTCCCGGGGTAATGTTTACAAAAGGCACCGTGTTTTGCTTGCTCCATCCAGCGTTCTAGGTTATTGAGTACGTGGACAAACACTTCACAGTGCCAGAAACTAATGCCTAGAGCACTACGATTGTTCCCTTTACCATTTCTTTCAGATGTATTGTTCCAGGTAGTGCAGAGGCTGCATTGCACCTGGGCCCTGGGTAAGAGAGTGATGCTGCACAAAGAAGGTGGTGGCAGTGTCCTATTGCCCTATCTACAACTCAGACTTTTGGAATGCCCAAATGCCAGTGTTTTATTTGTCCTCATGAACATTTTTTCTCTTACCCTATTTTACACGTTTACTGTCTCTGCTCCTATTCCTGAACTATCATATGAAGCAAAGTTCTCTTAATTTAAAAAAAATCTTTATTAGTGTCACAAGTAGGCTTACATTAACACTGTAACAAAGTTACTGTGAAAATCCCCTAGTTGCCACACTGCGGCGCCTGTTTGGCTACACAGAGGGAGAATTCAGAATGTCCAATTCACCGAGCAAGCACGCCTTTCGGGAGTTGTGGGAAGAAACAGGAGCACCCGGAGGAAACCCACGCAGATACGGGGAGAACGTGCAGACTCCGCACGGTGACCCAAGTGGGAATCAAACCTGGGACCCTTGCGCTGTGAAGTATGAGTGCTAACCACTGTGCTACCAAGCCGCCTTACTAATGCCATCAGCATATTTTCTGTCAAAAGAAATTGATAGAGCATCAGGGAGCACATAAGCCAGCCATTCAGCCCATCTCTTTGAAATTATCGCCACTCTTCTGCTCTCACAGCCCTGCCAAGGTTTTCCTTTTGAAGTATATATATCCAATTCCTTTTGATATGTCATTATTGGATCTGCTTCCACCAGCCTTTCAGACAGTTTGTTCCAGATCATAAACTGACACCGTAAATTATTTCCTTCTCATCACCTCTGATTTTTGTGTCAATGTCCTTACATTTTCTACCTGTCAGTGGAAACAATTTCTCCTTATTTGCTCTATCAAAACCCTTCATGATTTTGAACGCCTCTGAATCGATCCTTGAGCTCCAAACATGTGGGGCAGGATTCTCTCAGCCCACGCCTGTTTGGAGAATCGCCAGGCCGGGGGCGATCCACGCGACACCGCCCCCCCCCCCCACCAGTCCAGGTAGGTACTGCCAGATGATAGTGCGCTGCCTGACCATGTCCCACATTACCCAAGGGGACATATATACCCAACATATACCTCACTGTGCGTCCCTGCAACTGATTGTTGTCTTTGAAGACCAGGATACCAGGGGCAGTGCCAAGCGTGAGTAATTTAATTTAAGGAAAGTGTATTTTGAAAATGGAGTTGCTGCCTCTAATTATATTTATGCACTTAAGTGAGGTCAAACACTTTACATTGAAGGAAGTACTTTTGAAGTTTAGTTACTTTTGTAATGTAGGAAACACGGCAGCCAATTTGTGGACAGCAAACTCTCTCAAACAGCGGGTGATAATAACCAGGTTACTTGTTTCTTCATAATGCTGGATGAAGGATTAATCCTTGCAAGGGTATTGAGGAAAGCTCCTCTTGTCTTCTTGAACATTGCTCTGTCCATTTTGGAGGGCAGATGGAACCTTGGTTTAATGCGTCCAACCAAAAGGCACTCATTCAATATGACACTTGTGTGCCAGGTGAGATTTCATGCTGAGGATTCTGCGGTGGAATTTGAACTGCCAGCCTTCAGACTCCAAGCCATCCCCTGACTCACCTCATGACCAACACCCAACATTTTCCTTATCAGATGTTAATCAAGCTGCCCCATAATGTAAACATTAATTGTATTTCTTTTAATCGCTGATCTCCCCAGCGTTCCTTTGAATAAAAGTTTTCAACCAAGGGGATACTTAATCACTCGCCTGTGGTGAAAACGCATTTTCCTGCACCATCTACATTCAAAGCTTATCAGAAGTCATTTCTAAAGAGTGATATGGATTCACTCGCAGCTGCATTTTCAAAACTGGTGCTGTTTCTCCGCAAGCTGTTCAAATACCCTCCAAACGTTCAATGTTACACTGCGAAAGGTTTTAAAGGTGCGGGATTAAAAATGACCTATTATTAGTGGGGCATGCCCATGCAACTTATTTTTTTTTAATCCAAACTGAAATATGAGATCAAAGTGTGACTTTTTAATCTTTTGTGAAGTTCTTGGGACTGCCAGACATAATAATCTCTTTTTTCTTTCCTTGAAACACCAGGTATTGATGTACTAATAACTATGTTTATTTTGCAGGGGCCTGGTTATTCTGTTTATGGATTAATTTGACAAAATGCGTCTTTCCAGCCGTACAATTTGAATATAGATTGCTTCGTGGTCTCTCTTTTTGAATCCAGCCACCGGCTGTACAAATGACAATGACAGACCTTGTTAGTGCTCCTCCATCTATCAATGTCACCTCAATGCATTTATTTACCGGGAGACCATTTTCATAGGTTTCCATAGTAAAGTTCTAAACCTTGTTTAACCGGGTCACAAGCTCTAAGAGAGAGCAGTACACAAACTCAGATCTCAGACACAAAATAGCTGCTTAGTTAGAGGATGTATGTAGTTCAGAGGCCTCCACTAATGCAGGAACATTGGGCTTTTCCCTTTAGAAATGCTCCATCAGAGTGGGACAGAACCTGGCCTTTGTGTCTCCTGACCCTTTTTCTCCTCACGAAAACTGATATATTCTGCCTTTTTTCAAGCTACTGTGTTTCATTGTGGTAAAACGGATGGATCAAAGTTGTTAATTCTTGGAGTATTTTGTATTTGAAAGCTCAGTGATGTGATGACGGGTTTGTAGCCTATGACAGACAGTACATAACTTGCAGCGTTTAATATATCTGTTGCATATATCATTTTGTTAAACAACATTTCTGTATCCGACATGGACTTCTCTGCGTGTTAATACTTCAGGAGTAAATGTGGCATTGGTAAGGTCCTCCTGGACATTAAAGAAAGACTTGCATTTATTTAGCACCTTTCATGATCTTCTAAAATGTGTTACAGCCAATTACGAAATATTGTTGCTGTTTTAATATAGGAAACGTGGCAGCCAGTTTTCACACAGGGGCTCTCACAAACAGTGATAATAATTTTTCTTTAAGGACTCCGTTTGAGTGATAAATATTGGCCAGGACATCATGGAGAACTCCCATGTTATTCTTTGAAATAACAACAGATGATCTCTCACATCCATCTTGAGAAGGAGATATGTATGTGATTCAGCATCTCATCTGAAGATGGCACATCCGGCAGTTCCTCACCTTCCAAGTGAAGTGTCAGCCTTGATTTTATCCTCAAGTCTTCTGGAGTTTGACTTGAATCCATAGCTTTATCAATGGCAAGGAATATGGCTTTGGATTTGGCGCTCGACTCATTAATCAACAGTTCCAACGGGCTACAGCAAAAAAACCGCACCGACCTCCTCAGAAGACAAACACGGGACACAACTGACAGAGTTCCCTTCGTCGTCCAGTACTTCCCTGAAGCGGAGAAACTATGACATCTTTTTCGCAGCCTTCAACATGTCATTGATGAAGACGAATATCTTGCCATGGCCATCTCCACACCGCCACTACTTGCCTTCAAACAATCGCGCAACCTCAAACAGACCATTGTTTGCAGCAAATTACCCAGAATTCAGGATAACAGCGACTGTGACACCACACAACCCTGCCACAGCAACCTCGGCAAGATGTGGCAGTTCATCGACATGGGTGCCACCATTACACATGAGAACACCACCCACCAGGTACGCGGTACATACTCATTTGACTCGGCCAACATTGTCTACCTCATACACTGCAGGAAAGAATGTCCCGAGGCATGGAACATTGGCGAGACCATGCAGACGCTGCAACAACGGATGAGTGGGCATCGCGCGACAATCGCCAGGCAGAAATATTCCCTTCCAGTCGGGGAACACTTCAGCAGTCAAGGGCATTCAGCCTCTGATCTTCGGGTAAGCGTTCTCCAAGCCGGCCTTCAGGACGTGCGACATCGCAGACTCGCCAAGCAGAAACTGATAGCCAGGTTCCGCACACATGAGTATGGCCTCAACCAGGGACCTTAGATTTATATTGCATTACATTCACCCCCCACCATCTGGCCTGGGCTTGCAAAATCCTACCAATTGTCCTGGTTTGAGACAATTCACACCTCTTTAACCTGTGAATATCCCTATTGCCAGTTGCACGGTCAGGACCTGTAAAGACTCAATTACCTGCAAAGACTTGCATTCAAAGCATCATCTTGCATCATTGAATTTGTCTATATATGTGTTTGTGGAACCCACCTCTTCATTCACCCGAGGAAGGAGCTGCGCTCCAAAGCTAATGATTCAAAACAAACCTGTTGGACTTTAACCTGGAGTTGTAAGACTTCTTACTTGTTTCTGCTTGGCAGAATAAGTTGTTAAAACTCCTGTCTGCATATTCCCAGAAAGGAATTCAATTAGCATGTCATGCAGTCACTGCTGTAGATCAAGTCATCCTATTTTTTAATCTTTTCATCTCTGAAACCTTTGACACATTTCAAGATATAAATCAGCAAGGGTTGGAGTTATTTCACCCTCCACAAGGGATTTTGAATGTCTAACGAGCAACTGCCTGGTAAGCATTGCCTTGATAGAACTAGAATTGGTATAAGTCCAGCATTTAGCATTTCTTATGCCTTCCTTTCAAGAAAGTCCCATTTGACGTGGGCCTTGACACTCCCAGGTATGAAATTCCATGTCACACATCTGCAGTGCAATTCCTATAGACATTTCCAGAAACGTTGCAGTAGCCGACATGAGGTAACTCATGACAGCCATTTTTTGATCAGTGCCCTTTCTTGTACATTGTTTTTTAAAAAACAGGTCTTCTGTGAACAGTTCAAATGTCTGTGGTTAGCTGGTGAATTTGTCAATAGATCTCACTCAATCACAGCTTCCCGTCATAATGACAGACGCAAATGAGAAGGAATTTCTTCTCTCAGAGGATTGTTAGTTTTTGGAATAATCTTCCCCATAGAGCAGTGGGGGCTGGGCTATTGAATATATTCAAGGCTTAGTCGGATAGATTTCTGATCTACAAGAGAATCGAAGCTTATGGGGAGCACAAATTGAAGTTGAAGCCACAATCAGATAAGCCAGAGTGGACTCCAGGGCCAAAATGGCCTATTCCTGCTCCTAATTTCTATGTTTTTATGTCCTTATGTTCTCTTGGCACTTTTCTATATGATATCCATAAATGTATTGCTCGCATGCAAGTTCAGCAGGTAACAGGGCTTTTATTTCAAAGGGAATGGAGTATAAAATTAGGGACGTTTTACTGTAACTATACAAGGCACTAGTTAGACTGCACCTGGAATAACGTGAATCGTTTTGGTCCCCTTATCTAAGGAAAGATATACAGAAATTGGAGACAGTCCAGTGAAGGTACACTAGGTTGATCCCAGCTCTGGAGGGATTTTCTTATGAGGAGAGGTTAAGTAGGTTGGGCCTATATTCACTGGCATTTAGAAGAATGGGAGATGACCTTATTGAGACATACAGGATTCTCAGGGGTTTGACAGGGTAGATGCTGAGAGGATGTTTCTGCTTTTGAGAGAGTCTAGGACCCAGAGGACATAATCTCAGAGTAAGGGGTTGTTCATGAGGACAGGGATGAGGAGGAATTTCTTCTCTCAGAGGGTAATAGATCTGTGGAATTCTTTACCTCAGAGAGCTGAGTCATTAAGTCTGCTCAAGGCTGAGATAGATATTTAATCAGTAAGGGAATCAAGGGTTATGAGGATAAGGCGGGAAAGTGAAGTTGAGGATTATCATATCACATCAGTCATGATCTCACTGAGTGCTGGAGAAGACTCGATGGGCTGAATGGCCTACTTCTGCTCCTACATCTTATGATCTTATTGTGGTGAATCACAATCTAGAATTCACACTGTGTTATATTGTATGTGTTGTGTTCTTGTAAGCTCGGTATACGAGCAGTTGTTTGGCTCTGCCCATAGGGGGAGATGAGGAGTTTGTACTGGGCTCCACCCTTGGCTCTGCCCATGGTTCCGCCCATGGCTCCTCCCACTAACCAGAAGTATAAAGCTTTGCAGTCGTGAGCCTGCCTGCCAGTTCATCTCGTCGCAGGCAGGCTCTGTTGTAAGACTATTAAAACCACTGTTCACTTCCAACCACGTGTCTTGTGAATTGATGGTCACATCACTTATACAATGGTATTCAGCTGTTCTCACTAACAGATCTAGTCAGAAGTGCTTATACATTTTAAAGAAAGCATTTATGAAGACATTCAAAATAACTTTTGCTATCTCCAAAATAGTTCACGGGCTGGACTCTCCGCCCCGCCGCGTCACATTTCCGCCCCGACCCGCCGGCGAGATGCTCCATTACGCCGGCCGGTCCCATTGTGGGGCAGCCCCATGCCATTGGGAAACCCCCGGGCACGGCAAAACGGAGAATCCCGCCGGGGAGAATCCCGCCGGAGAGAATGCCGCTGTACATGTTTACTGGCAGGAATCTTCTAATGCCCTGAAAGTGCAGTATATAAACTTACAAAATAGACCAGCTCCATTTGAGGTAACACCAATGGGCCATAAGAAACATAGGTAACTTTATAAATCATTGATTGAATGACAATTGGGGCATTGTGCAGCTTTGGGTATCCAGTTATAAAAAGAACATTGAAAGGATAGGCAGCTTACAATGTTGTTTCATCAGGATGGTGCCCAGGATGAGAAGCTATATTCATGAGATACTGGGGCTATTTCCACTGGAATACACAACATTTAGAGATTTATTTTTCCTTTGTTCTTCCATGTAAAAGGCCCGTATTTGTTGCCCATCAGTAACTGCCCTTGAACTGAGTGGCTTGCTCAGCCGTTTCAGTGAGTAGTTAAGAGTCAACCATATTGCTGTGGGCCTGGAGATTGGGCAGATCGGGTGAAGATGGCAGATTTCCTATTATAATAATAATCTTTATTGTCACAAGTAGGCTTACATTAACACTGCAATGAAGTTACTGTGAAAAGCCCCGAGTCTCCACATTCCGGCACCTGCCAGTCACCATTCGGGTGCACAGAGGGAGAATTCAGAATGTCCAATTCATCTAACAGCACGTCTTTCGGGACTTGTGGGGGGAAACCGGAGTACCCAGGGGAAACCCACGCAGACACGGGATGAGCGCGCAGACTCCGCACAGACGGGAATCGAACCTCGGACCCTGGAGCTGTGAAGCAACTGTTCTAACCACTACGCTAGTGTGCTGCCCATATTTTGCTTGAGTTCAGTTTACCAATTTGTGCTCGGTTAAGTGCTTTTTTAAAAACATTGTTGGTCATTGAGCGACTCAATTTATCTCTGGGATAAAAAGCAAACAATTTGAAACAAAAAGCAAAATTTTGTGAAATCCTCAGCAGGTCTGGCAGTATCTGTGGAGAGAGAAACGAGGGTTAATCATTCAGATCAATTACCTCCCATCACAACGTTTTGTTTGAAATTCCCGCTTTTAATTTAATTGTAGGAATCATTCATCCATTAAATCCCATCACTCAGGCCACTTAATGCCCCGTTTGGTGCAATTGAGGTCAATTGTAAACATCTCCTCAGGCCCCAATTGCAGGTTTTGAGTTAATGGGGAGGTCAGCAAATCCACTCATGGTGCTACGTTTGGGGTCTGGGGATAAGTCTAACTCCCAGGCCATCAGCTACCTGCCCACTGGCTGGTGAAAAGTGATTTCTCACTGGCATGCACAAGCAGAAGCTTGGGACACTGCCAGTACTAAGGGAATATTCACAGCGGAGTGACGGAATCAACCACTTTGGAATCTACCACAACGCAGTGGGTCGGGAGTCACAACGTAGGCCCGCCCAGGTATGGATGGCAAATTCCCTTCCCTAACGGACCTCAGTCAACCAGTTGCTTCATTCTTACAGCAATCTATGATTGCTTCATGGTCACCATTACTGAGATAAGCTTTCAATTCCAGATTTATTCATTAAATTTCAGTTCCACCACCTTCTGCACTTTCCCAGCAAGCTGTACCAAGGCTCATTATAAAGCTCAGTAAGAAGTCTTACAACACCAGGTTAAAGTCCAACAGGTTTGTTTCAAACACGAGCTTTCGGAGCACGGCTCCTTTGGTTAAGGTCAACTAACTCAGTACATACTGAGGATCAAACCTGGGATCTTCCTCAGCTGTGCAGCAAATCATGATGCAGAATTCGCTGAGCCGCCAGCAGAGTTCAATAATCTCTTATGTAAAGTGTTCTGAATCTTGATTTTTAGTAAATTGTGATTTTATAAATTGTCTTTTGCAGCTTAGAAAAACGCAGAGATATTTCTCTGCACTTGAATACGTTCCAACTGATTTTCCTAATTTTTTTTCCTTCACAGGCAATGCCACATTTGAAAATGGTGTATTTGTTAAAAAAGAATAATGCCTTGGAGAGGATATTTACTGGAATGGAACCAACGGTGAGGGAATTCTGTTGAGTGGACAGAATAGAGAAACTAGGATTGTTGGGCGGGATTCTCCCTTCTGACGGCAGAGTGTTGGCGCCGTGGTAAAAACTGGAGAGTTTAACGACGCGTCATTGGACCACAAAGTGTAGCGATCCTCTGCCCTATAGGAGGCCAGCACAGCACTGGAGTGATCCACGCTGCTCCAGCTGCAGATATCGGCGTCAAATGGGCGCCGCGGGTCTACGCATGCTCACTGCGACCACATGCGCGGTAGCTTCCTTCTCCACACCGGCCCCGACGCAACATGGCGTAGGGCTACAGGGGCTGGCGCGGAGCAAAAGAGGCCCCCACCGGGAGAACCGGCCCGCCGATCGGTAAGCCCCGATCGCGGGCCAGGCCACGGTGGTGGCCCCACCCCGGGGTCGGATCCCCCCCCCCCCCAAACCAGGCCGCCCCTGACAGGATGGACGCCGAGATCCCGCCGGGTAAGAGCAGATGTGAACGGCGCCGGCATGACTCGGGCATTTTTGGCAGCCACTCGGCCCATCCGGGTGGAGAATCTTTGACCTTTTCTTTGAACAGACTGAGCTTCCACAGGGCTCTACGTAGAGAATTCCAAAGATTCACCATCCTCTGAAGACATACCTCTTCATCTCACTCCTAAGTGGCCTAGCCCTTATTCTGATTCAGAGATGAGAAGAATTACTTTCTCTCAGCAGGTCGGGAGTCTCTGCGACCCCCTTCCTCTTAAGGCAATGGAAGCTGAATATTTTTAAGTTAGAGCTTGATAGGTGCTTGATTAACAAGGGGGTGAAAGGTTATCAGGGGTGGGCAGGAGTGTGGAGTTGAAGTTACAATCAGATCAGCCGTGATCTTATTGGATGGCAGAGTAGGCTTGAAGGGCCGAGTGGCCTACTCCTGCCCCTCATTCGTATGTATGTTCATATGTTATTCTGAGATAGTGTATCCTGGTTCCAGACTCCAACAAGGGGATACCGTTCTTGCCCTGTCGATCTCTGTAAGAATTTTGTACACTTCAAAGGGCTTTCATCCTTAAAAACTCTAGCTAATACAACCTCTTCAATCTTTCCTCAGAGGGCAATCCCGCCATGCCTGGGATTAATCTGATGAACCTTTGTTGCACACGCTCTAGGGTCAATAGGTAAGACCAGAACTGCACACAATACTTCAGAAATGGGCTCACCAAGGCGCTCTACAACTGTAGCAAGACTTCCTTATCCGTGTAGTCAAATCCCATTTACAATAAAGGCTAACATACCATTTACCTTCCAAATTGTTTGTGGAACCTGATTGTTTGCTTTCAGTGACTTATGAACAAAGACACCCAGGTCCCTTTGAACACTTCCCAATCTCTCCCAATTTAAGAAATACTATGTGTTTCTATCCAAAGTGGATAACATCACATTATAATCTATCTGCCATTTACTTGCCTACTCAATTAGTCTGCCTAAATCCCCTTGAAGCCTCTTCAGATCCTCCTTGCATTTCCACCAAATTTTGAGTCATCAGCAAACTTGGAAATATTGGACTTGGTCCTCATATGTAAATCATTGATATAGATTGTCAATAAAATAACATTTTCTCAGGTAAAATCAGTGAGAGATTATCCTTCAAATCCAGAAGGCAAGGCTTCAAGAGGCTCTGGTAGCTCATTGGTCCTCATATTTGCGGCTGGCTCACGTTTTATTCTCTTTCGCTGGAGTGCCTTTTTCACTCAGCAACATTTGAAGTGCAGCAGTTAATCCACACACCCTGCACAGTCAGGTAACCTGACCATGGTGATGACTGTTGGTCACTTCCTTTCCCTTCATAAAAATTAGATTCATACCGTGTCTGATTATTTATGAGATCTTGATAAATTCTGTTTAGTTTTCCACTGTGTTTAATTGGTGGATTGCTGAATCTTATTTCTTTATGATCTTTACTATTTCAGAATATAAAATTTCAGTCAATTAGGCAGCATGCTGCAGTTTGCATACAGACGATATCGGGCAGGATTTTTAAAATTCATTTATGGGCCAGCATTTATTGCCCGTATTTCAGAGGGCATTTGAGAGCCAGCCACATTGCTGTGGATCTGGAATCACATGTAGGCCAGACCAGGTAGGGGCGGCAGATTTCCTTCCCCAAAGGACATTGGGGAAGAAAACAAGATGGTTTTTACGACAATTGATTCACGGACTTTTAACTCTATTCAAATTACTCCATCTGCTGTGGTGGGATTTGAACCCGGAAAATTACCCTGGGTCTCTTTTTACTAGCCCTCTGACAATATCACTGTGCCACTGCCTCCCTCGTACCCCCCCCCCCCCCCCCCCCCCCAACCAATCAGAACCATACAGCACAGGACAAGACCATTCCAACTCTTTATGAAAAACATCCAAAACTAATCCCACTGGCCTGCTCTCTCCCCGTACGCCTGTGTTTCCGCCTTGTTAAAAATGTATCCCATGTTCCATTAAAAGATGCGGTGGCCTCTACTTCAATTATTCTCCCAGCCCCCTCATCACTGCCTCTTCCAACCAGGGGAACCAAACAATTCACCCTCCAAAAATTCTTCAAAATTTTAAGGTCTGCTATCAAATCTCCTCTTGGCCTCCCAATCGAAATGGCCCCAGTAGTCTTAAGCCTCTCATTACTATCACTTCCCCAAGGCCAGCTATGATCGGTGTTCTAATTGAGGGTGGACAGGATTATGTATCGGGGGGGTCTTAAATGAGCTTTTTTTCTTTAGCTTCTTGCAGGATGTTTTGGCTCCATCACATTAAGTCTTCCTTTGCTCTCTTGTTGAATTAAGCCTGCAGCGTCAGCAATAATGAGCACGGGGGCTTTTTATTGCCTTATATACACTCCAGACAAACGGAAGCGATCACTTTAAGTAATACAATCTCCACAACCATGATGAAATCTAATAGAGATTAGTCAGAACTAGCCGTCCCTGTGAACAGGGCAATCCATCAAATACAAAGATCATCAGCGCAAGCACAATTACTTTAGATATCTGGTTGGGGCTATTTTCCATATGTGTATATATAAACACACATATCATAATGAATTGAGAGAGGGCTGTTAGTAACCTTTAACCAGGTAGCAAACAAAACACTGTAGCAAATGAGATGGAGTTACTCTTGCTGCATTAGTTAAACAACAAAATTATAAGATCTTTGGAATACAAGCTTTAACTTGATCATACTTAGAGAAGGCAAAACGAAACACCTATAATCCACTAACCATAAAATGGCTGGAGTAATACTCGTATAAATCGACTTATATAAATCCCGACTAACAATGACATGGTTAAATCACTCGACACCAGCTCTGAATACGTGGCTTTAATTTTAGATCAGTCAAGGGGGTCTTATAGTTAATAGGGGCTGTCCCAATCCTCTTTCTGCTACTGGCTAAATCAGTGTATTACATAAATCCACTTAACTGCTTCCAATCTATTTCACCTAAACCGTTGCTGTTTGAAAAATGAGGTTTGCTATCTGCTTCCATTCCCTGCTAATTTCATGCTTAAGTATTTAATGAGGGCAGACCGCTTCTGTGTAAATGTCTCCCTCTTTCTCCTTATTTGATGCATGGAGATCATTATGATGCTGGGACCACAGAGCCTGATTTAATAAAACTGCTGAGTTACAGTTTTAAAGGCAGTGTTACTGACTGACCTACATACACTGCAAGTTAACCCCTTCACCAACCTGATGTTATTCTCCTTATCGCTGGGGCCGTGCGATAGAACAGCACGGTAGCATTGTGGATAGCACAATTGCTTCACAGCTCCAGGGTCCCAGGTTCGATTCCGGCTTGGGTCACTGTCTGTGTGGAGTCTGCACATCCTCCCTGTGTCTGCGTGGGTTTCCTCCGGGTGCTCCGGTTTCCTCCCACAGTCCAAAGATGTGCGGGTTAGGTGGATTGGCCATAATAAGTTGCCCTTATTGTCCAAAATTGCCCTTAGTGTTGGGTGGGGTTACTGGGTTATGGGATAGGGTGGAGGTGTTGACCTTGGGTGGGGTGCTCTTTCCAAGAGCCAGTGCAGACTCGATGGGCCGAATGGCTCCCTTCTGCACTGTAAATTCTATAAAAACTACCGTTCAAACCAAAAAGTGACCTAGAATTACATAGGATTTACTGCACAGAGCAAGGCCATTCAGTCCAGCTGATCAATGCTGTTTTTTATGCTCCACGTGAGCTTCATCCCATTCTACTTTCTCTCCTGAATACTTTAGCTTCCCCTAAAACTATTCTACATTCTCACAATTCTACATGCGAGAAGCTTTCGCCTGAATTCTTCATTGGATTTCTTTTGTGGCAATCTTATTTGCGACCCCAAGTTTTGCAGCCCCCTGCTCCACAATTGGGAAATGGCCATCCAGAGTGAAATCCCCACCGAATTGTACCAGAGAGGTGGGTGCAAAGCTGGACTTGTCAGCGCTTGTTTGGGCGCCATGGGTACAATTTGTGGACCAAAATGGCATCCAGGACACAAGTGCGTTTCCGCGCACACGCAGCCATGCAAAGCAGGCAGATTATGACATTGGACAGTGTGCCAGAGTGGATTTGACACCAGTCTGCTACTGAGCCGCTCAATACTCCAGCTGACACCATCTCGTCAACTTGTATGGCTCAACGTGCATTAATGAGCAGCGCTATTTTAAGGGATCAACAACCTCTTACAGTTTGTTGCTGGCTGAGTTCCATGGGCTACTGCTACAATCCTGCAAGCGTTTGGTGCTTTCTACAGTTATTTCAAATTGCACGAGACTACATAGACGGGTGTTAAGGACTTCTCCCGAACTTCAAGGCATCTTCAGAAATAAATCGTTGCCAGATGTGGGTGCAGCAGTTGACCTTCCCGTTGGAATACAGCATGGCTGAGATGATGAGTGGAGGGCATGCAGAGCAGTACAATATGCTAGAAGAAGGAGGAGAAGTTGGAGGAGGAGCGAGATGGAGATGAGGAATAGTAAGTGAGGTGGCTGTCTTGACAACCGCTTTCTCTCTGGTTGTATGGGGACAACTGTGGCCGGAGTTTTCCAGCCATTCACGCTGGCGGGATCTTCCTGTCCCCCCCATGGTGCAACCCTTGCTGTGGGTTTCTCGGTGGCGAGTTGATGCATTCAACAGGAAACCAGATTGACAATGGCAGGACCAGAAGATCCTGCCGTCGGCTACCTCTGCCACTGTGAAACATGCGGCAGGTGGAGTGGATAACCTCACCCTGTGTCTGAAATACTAAGAACAACAATCCTAATTCGCCCTCCAATTATTGTCCGACAACTTATGGGCGGGATTCTCCCATCCAGCGGCAGGGTGTCCACGCCGTCGTAAACGCCGTCGCGTTTTACGACGGTATGAATGGGCCGCTCCCACGACTAATTCTGGCTCCTAAAGGGGGCCAGCACGGCACTGGAGCGGTTCCCGCTGCTCCAGCTACAGATCCCAGCGTGAACTGTGCACCGCTGGATCTGCACATCTGCAGTTGCACCGGCGCCAACGAGGACATGCGCAGTGGCACCGGCGCCAACGCGCACATGCGCAGTGGCCTCCTTAAACACGCCAGCCCCGACGCAACGTGGCACAGGACTACATGGGCCGGTGTATAGGAAAGGAGGCCCCAGCCACAGAGGCCGGCCCGCCGATTGGTGGGCCCCGATCGCGGGCCAGGCCACATGGGAGGCACCCCCGAGGTTGGACCCCACTTCCCCCCCAAAGGCCGCCACCCGACCCTTACACGCCGAGGTCTCGCCGGCCCAGAGCAGGTTAGAACAGCGCCGGTGGGACTCGCCTCTTTTTTTATGGCCGCTTGGCCCATCCGGGCTGGAGAATCGGCGGGCCAGCCGCGTAGAGCGTCCCATGACCAGCGGCGTGCCAACTACGCCGGCACCAATGGCGCCGATTCTCCGCTCGGCGCGTGGTCGGAGAATCCCGCCCGCAGCATCTTCCCATTTTCACTGCTCATCAAATTACCACCTTGGCCAAAATGCAAAAGTAAAAACTACCATTGGATAAACATTCCCAAGTAAACCTTCTGGACCAAATTTACAAATCAAAGCCGTATCACATTGTGCAGAAATTGTGCAATCCCATAGAGCATGTCTTCTGCTGTCTTTACCTGTTCTGGTGCTCCTACTTCAAGCTGACGCAGTGGTTGCAACATGGCAGCTGGGAGACTGCTGACCTTCCTGCAGGAGACAGCAGGTGGTCTAATCAAGCTCTTCTCGAGCAGCTCTGGCCCTAGAATACCTTGCTTCACACACTACATGGGAGGCAGCAATCTGGGCTGGTTGGCTGGCAGTCAACAGCAACAGCATATCTTAAGTGGGAAGGGTAGAAACAGCATGGGCTGGATTCTCAGAGCCTTTGCGCCGAGATCTCTGATCCCCGGAGAATCGCTCAGGAGTCTCTCGCGTGCTGTTGACAGAGGCCACCTCCCCCGCAATTCTCCAAGGAAAACTGGGTGAGTTCCCGACGACGTGGTTCTAACTACATATCGGCCTTGTGGGGGGATCGATCACCGGGGGGGGGGGGGGCGGGACTCTGGCCCCATTCGGGTAGATGGTGCCCTGTGCCTTCCAGGAAATTCAGCTCCCAGCCTCAAAGTGTTCCTGGAGATCCATCTTCTTTCTTCAACAGCGAATCAGTGATGTCGGGTGCCTTTTCAATATGGTACCCCTGTATGATGGTGGAACGCTCGTCATCAAACCTGTCCTGCCATGGAAGATGGCGTATAGCCCCCTGGTGCGTAATTAATTACATCAGGGATTGGAGATATGGTGTTGTTTCCTGTCGGCCTTGGCAGCGGGAAACATTCCTTGTCCCTACCTCCATCTAATTCCTGATGAGAGAATTCCACCCACCATGGGACGGCACGGTGGAACAGTGGTTAGCTCTGTCACCTCAGAGCACCAGGAACCTGAGTTCGATTCCAACTTTGGGTGTCTGTCTATGTGGAGTCTGCAAGTTCTTCCCGTGTCTGCGTGGGTTTCCTCCGGGTGCTCCGGCTTCCTCCCACAGTCCAAAGAAGTGCAGGTTGGGGGAAATGGCCGCGCTAAATTTCCCCTTAGTACCCAAAGGTTATTTGGGGTTACAGGGTTATGGGGATAGGGTGAGGGAGTGGGCCCTTGTACGATGCTCTTTCAGAGGGTAGGAGCAAACCCGATGGCCTGAAAGGCCTCTTTCTGCACTGTAGGAATTCCACGATTCTATGATTATATATGCGGACTAATCACACATCACAATCCCCTCATCCATCTTCAGGGGTCATCCAACTTAGCCCTCCCTATGGACGTCAATACTATATCGTTCAGTGAAACCATTCAAACGTCAAGTACTAGTGGGAACTGCTTTGCCAGTCTGGGAGTGGCACATAGTGAAATCTATGGCACATCTCCTACGGTTACAATACTGATAGAGGACAAGATAGGACAAGGTTGTACACCCACCTTCTCACTCGGGCACCCATCACAGGGGGAGGACCCGTTGGGGAACAGTTAATGGTGTTGTGTTTGATCAAAATAGAGGAATTCAAGTCCATACCATCATCTTCATTCTCTCCCTTTGAGCCTATTACTATGATCAATTTTCGCAGTTGATTATTTTAAGATCTATTGCATTTAATTTTTTTATGTTTTTACATTGGCCAAGTGGAGGATTATGAGCATGAATGCGAAATAAAATTTCTTTATTTTTTTTTCCTTTGAGTTGATGCAGCTAAGGTTTACCAAAAACTACATGTCATACGGAGCTTTGACATCCTATCACCGTCGGTGATGTTTCACTGAATATTGTTTCACTCGCGTTTGCTCCTATACTTCTCATAAACGCAGCCAGACGGTTTGCCCGTCCAACCTCGCTGTTGATTCACTTTCCTGCGTATTTCACGTCGCCTTCATGTCAAAGAACAAGAGTACGATTCATCCTTTTGCTCCCCTCTTCTTCAGCAAAGGCAAGCGCTCCGAGGTAGTTTAGAAAAGCACTTGCAACGCGGCTGAGAGACACAAAAAAAATTGCTTTGTCGTTGTTCCTGTCACTCATTTGGAAGAAGAAAAATACTACCTGATGTAATGATTATTTGCGAGCCCCCCCCCCCCCCCCCCCCCAAAAAAAAAAAGCAGCCCTCTGAATGTACGCGGGCCTTTCAGGGTCTTTCTTTCCCATGTCACGGGGCATTCAGCGGATTGAGGTTTGGGAAATTACCTCAGTGCCAATTATCTCCCTGTGTGAGGAGAAATGAGTTTGGCCTACTTCAGCCTTCCCTTCATTTTGCGCCTTTTTTCCCCTTTCTTCTCCCACTCCCCAACTAGCGAGTAATGTGCTGCGCGCATAAAGGGAAGATCTTTAGAAAATATGTGAAGTAGCTGGAGTGGCTCTTGCAGTACCTGTGAAGAGGCCCCTTAAGGAAGCTTAGTGTACAATGGAGTATTGCGGCTGCTGGCGGTTTATTTTGTCCACATGATTCATTTCACACGCACCCAGGCAGCTGAAGAATGGAGGATTAACACCAGATTTTAACCATATTCACAAGGATGCTGACGAAAAAAAAAAGGGAACAGGACGCATCTGAATATGTTTTTAACTTTCACCAAACGTGAAGTCAGTTTTATGCAGCCAGCTCTCCCAAACATGTAGGAAGCCCCAAAGTAAAATAAATACAAAAGTGGTCTGTTAATTAAAAGTAGAATTTCCCTCCCTGAAACAAACTGAACCATTTTAACTCAGAAGTTGCTGTGGTATAATTCTTCCAAGATCCCCAATATTCTTTTTCCAAGAAGGTTTCTCAGCAAAATGAAATCTTGGCCATTTAAAAAAAAAACTTTATGACTCCCTCAATTCCATCATTTTTTTAAAAATCTCAGCTTATCGAGCACGCACAGCATTGTAGAGTTGACAATATGCAACAAATAATAAAACTGCTCACATCGACAGTAAGCCAAATCCCAGCTTCGTCACACCTAAAGAGAAACTACCTTTCTGAGATTCAGCGCAGGTCTTCATCCTGATCACCAAAAGAATTTCCAAGCACAAAGCATTCGGGGAGGATCTCCCGAGAAGCTTTTCTGCAAACTGACTGTCCATAATTAAGGCACAGAGACAAAAAGGACGTTCTCCAAGGAGACTCATTGTATGCCTTGTGTTTAGATACACACGTGGTGATGTCTCTTATTCACAGCACACTGTGTATGTTATTTACCGCATTATTTCAGACCGTTTGCTTTTACAAAACATATAGCCAAAAGCTCGGGATAACTCATTTGTTACTGTGAATAACAATTAAAAAGTTAGGTGTGGGGGTTGGGGGGGATGTTTCTGATAGTTTAACACCCAGATTGCAGTCCAGTCAGTAAAACCAAGGCAATAGATCTGGGAATTGTAAACAGTTGCAAACATTCCTGGTTCCGGGGATGAGGGACTTCTGTTATGAAGATAGATCGGCGAAACTAGGACTGTTTTCCTTGGAGAAGAGAAGGCTGAGAGGAGAAATGATCACTGTGTTCAAAATGGTGAGGGGTCCGGGCAGAGTAGATAGGGAGACACTTTTCCCACTGGTGAAAGGATCAGGAGAACGAAGGGGGAGCAGGTTTAAAGTAACTGGTGAAGGAAGCAAAGGCGATATGAGAAAGTAAACGTTTTCACAGAGCGAGTGGTTAAGGTCAGGGACACAGTGTCTGAGAGTGTGATGGAGGCTGGTTCAATTGTAGCGTTCAAAAGGGAATTAGACTCTTACCCAAAAAAGAAGACTGTGCAAGGTTACAGGGAGAAGGCGGGGAGAATACACATTCAGAGAGCCTGCAAGCATGATGGGCTGAATGGCCTCCTGTGTATATCTGCGATTTTGTGAAGATGGGTTAGCACAAAACTATTCACCAGTGCACACCTGTGAAACTATTACCAGGTACCTTTGGCAGCTTGATGATCACTCCACGCCTTCATTCATCCGGGACATCCTCTGCAGTCCAGACCTTGTTAAACACGCCCGTGAGCTCTGTTGCGGCAGTGATCTTACCATGTTTCAGCAGCACTGCTGGTATTGCATCAGTCTCAGGTACCTTGTTGTTCTTTGGGCTCTTGACAGGTCTATGAGCCTCTGCCCCGATCGCTTCTCCCAGAGTGACGTTCAGTTGCTGAGGTGCGGCGCTGCCATAAGACATAGGAGCAGAATTAGGCCACTCGGCCCATCGAGTCTGCTCTGCCATTCAATCATGGCTGATATTTTCTCATCCCCATTCTCCTGCCTTCTCCCCATAACCCCTGATCCCCTTATTAATCATGAACCTATCTATCTCTGTCTTAAAAACACTCAGCGATTTGGCCTCCACAGCCTTCTGCGGCAAAGAGTTCCACAGATTCACCACCCTCTGGCTGAAGAAATTCCTCCTGATCTCTGTTTTAAAGGATCGTCCCTTTAGTCTGAGATGGTGTCCTCTGGTTCAAGTTTTTCCTGCAAGTGGAAACATCCTCTCCACATCCACTCTATCCAGGCCTCGCAGTATCCTGTAAGTTTCAATAAGATCCCCTCTCATCCCACTGAACTCCAACAAGTACAGACCCAGAGTCCTCAAACATTCCTCATACGACATGTATGCCATTGGACTTGAACTTGGAGCTGGGGTTGGGCTGTTTGAGGATTGCCCAAAGGTGTGGCATCCACTTCACCTCCTGTTCCTCACCTGTCAACAGCATCCTGCCATCCTTGCCCTTGATTGGGACTGGTGTTGCTTCCTGCTAGTCAGTTCCCATACAATCCTGTGCAGCATCTTGGAGTCATTCTGATTTGCTGCTTTGTCTGCGTTCCTGCCGTATAACTCGACCCATCCTCATCTTTCTCTCCCCCAGATGTTCTTCACAGCTTCATCCAGTCTTCCGTACCTCTCATTGTTTTCTCATCTTTGCTCAACATTCATTTCCTGGTCCTTCTTGCTCTTTGCCAGATTTCTTACATCATAGAATCATGGAATTCCTACATTGCAGAAGGAGGCCATTCGGTCCATTGAGTCTGCCCCTACCCTCCAAAAGACACCCTAACCTTGGCCGGCACCCCCATCCTATCCCTAGAACCCAGTAATCTCACCAAACTTTTTGGGCATGAAGTGGCAATTTAGCATGGTCAATTCACCTAACCCGCACATCTTTGAACTGTGGGAGGAAACCGGAGCACCTGAAGGAAATCCACGCAGTCACAGAGAGAACATTCAAACTCCACACAGTTGCTCAAGACTGGAATTGAACCCGGGTCCCTGGAGCTGTGAGGCAGCAATGCTAACCACTGGGTCCCCACTTATCAATTTGTATATATTAGAATATGATAGTCAGCAGAGACATGATGGGTTGAAGGGCTTTATGTGCTTTATGAGCCTATGACTCGAATTAACTTCCACGTTCGGTTCGGTCAGTAATCCATTGTTCTTTGTTGATTCCCTCCTCCTCCGCCTGTTGTGACGTCCGCACTCCCCTTAATCCCTCTTTTGAAGATTTCCCACTGTTCCTCGATGTTGTACAACTTCAGTAGTACCTTAAGCCTGTTGGAGAGAGCCAGCTGACCACTGTCCGACATCTGCTTGTCCTTCAGTAACTCCGCCAAAGTCAATCGTGTGGCTGGTTGAAAAAGGACAATGTTTGGGTATGGGGCAAGCATACTCCCACTGTGAAAACCATCGCTGTTACAGAAACAGCAAAAAGTAGCCATCCCAGCTAACCCTGGCAAAGGAAGGACTGCACAGCTGAGGACGTTTGTATGATGGGGCTGAATGAAATCTGAAAGGAAGTTTGATCCCTGACAAGCTAAATCTTCAACACCAAAACCATCACCACAATCCGCCCTTGGAATCTCCAAACACTCTTCCGGTGCGGGAAGTAGCAGGTGCTGTGAGTGGGCAGCACGGTAGAACAGTAGTTAGCACTGTGGCTTCACAGCACCAGGGTCCCAGGCTCGATTCCCGGCTTGGGCAGCTGTCTGTGAGGAGTCTGGCTGTAAAACCCCACCCTTGAGTTAAGCTGATAGAGTCCTTTAAGATGATGAGAGGTTTTGATTGAGTAGACGCAGGGAGCTTTTCTCAGTTGTTAGAGAGACCAAAACCAGGGGCCATTAATGTAGGATGATCATTAGTAATCCAACAGGAAATTCAGGAGAGACATCTTATCCAGAGAGTGGTTAGAATGTGGCACTTGCTACCACATGGAGCTGTAGAGTTAAACAACAGAGAACCAGTTAAAGGCTGCATAAGCATATGAGGGAAAAATTCTGGTCGGGTTGGATGTAGGAGGATGGGAGGAAATATATGGTGGAGCATAGACACTGGCATGATCTGTACTGTACATCTGTGCAATTCTCTGTAGTAATCTAATATCTGTAGCAAGTAGTCCTCGGTAAACTCCAGGTCTGGTATCCCTGGCCCATAAACTTCACCGGGTGGGTAAAGATTCTACCACTGCAACCACACCTCAGTTTGCTCCATTCTCCTGCCGCTGCTCTAGCTCCTTGTACCCGAGTGAAAACCCCAACAGGATCTTCAGGAAGAAAATGTGCGATTCAAAAATGCCATTAAGATTGCAGAGCATGCCACAGTAACTGCTAGCATTTCCAAACTGTCAAAGTCATCAATCAGAGCGTCCCAAAGTTTCATATTTATCATTTACTTTTATCCAGTCACAACTTTACATCTGTCTGCATCAAATGTCATTTGCCTGATTGTAATTCTTCTGCAAATCTGCAGCTGCATTCCTCCTATCGTAGTATAGGCAGTGAAAGATCAGAAACAAAGCTATAGCCAGTGAAGCCTCTGCAGCTTCACACAAGACCTCCCCGCTATGTAATGAAAGTTGTTTGTGCTGTTTGGATAGTTCATTTTCTAATGGTTTGAGCACAGTTTTTCCTCGGCAATGTGGAAACATTGATCATTTTAAAGTTATCATTGCAAAGTGTGAGTCAATCTCCTGTAGCTGCACTATTCAGTGACCCTCTTGCACCCAGCCCCCGGGGCCAGCCTGAACTGGTGAATTGCCCATGAGCCCTAAATCGGGCTCTGTGTCGAATGTCGGGTGCTGGGCCGATTGTCAGTCACCTGTCTTGCTCCGCCCGGCACGCTCTGTACCTCACCCTTGCTGGGCGAGATCCAGATCTGCATAATTAAATGACCCTAATGGCTCAGTTAAATATCCAGACGACTAATTCATCCGGTGACCGGGACTCAGTGGCCACACCTGGGAGAATTCACCAGGGCACCGTTTAATACTGGTCCACAAAACGTCGACCAGGCGTAATGGCACCTCAAGGATCTCGCTGGTCATTGAAGACCCCCGGGTGGCGGGGAACAGGGAAGGGTGATACCCTGGAACCCCTCTTGGCACCTGGACACCTTAGCGCTGCTAGCATGGCACCCTGTACCCTAGCAGTGCCACCCTAGCATTGCCAGGATGCCAGGCTAACTGTGCCAGGGTGCCCAGGTGCCAGGTTGGCACTGCCAGATGTCAAGTCTGGCCGGGCGGGGGGGGGGGGGGGGGGCCTTACCAATTAAGAGGGAGGTGAGGGTGGCCCCGTTCTCTGGGGCTCAATGACGTTGGGAGGTGAGAAGGGGGCAGAAACTGAGCGGGACCTGAAAGGGGGTGGGGGTGTGGATAGATGGTTAGCTGATCAAAATGGCACCTAGATCAGTGAGTAGCCATTCCTGCTGGTGAGATCAGCTTGCCAGCAGGAAATCCCTCTCAGTGCGGCCTCGGCAGAGAGAAACTCCCCGAGGCCAAATAAAAACCCGTCAAAGTGCTGTTGGATAGCGGGATGATTTTCGGCGCTGCAGCCATCGAGAATCAGCCGGCCAAACATGCCCGACAGCTGACAAAGTTCAAAGCCCACTGAATCACCCCTAATGAGTCAAGAAATATGGGGGCGAAATTTCTGCCGAGATTGCCCGATTTTCTGTCCTTGCTCTGGTTGGTGATCCACAGAATTCCTGGATAAAAGGTGGGAGCAAAATGCACACCATTCCTCAGAGGTTTCTGTCGATCCTTCACCCAAAGTTATGTAATTCAACCACTAGGTCGGGCTGCCCTGGCACTGTTGTTTTTGTCTGTTGTCCTCCTTTTCTGTTTCTGCATCTAATTTTCTCCTTTATTTGCTGGGCCTCCATTTATTTTTGTTGCTCCACTGCCATCTTTGAGGGCAGCACGGTAGCATTGTGGATAGCACAATTGCTTCACAGCTCCAGGGTCCCAGGTTCGATTCCCGGCTGGGTCACTGTCTGTGCGGAGTCTGCACATCCTCCCCGTGTGTGCGTGGGTTTCCTCCGGGTGCTCCGGTTTCCTCCCACAGCCCAAAGATGTGCAGGTTAGATGGATTGGCCATGATAAATTGCCCTTGGTGTCCAAAATTGCCCTTAGTGTTGGGTGGGGTTACTGAGTTATGGGGATAGGGTGGAGGTGTTGACCTTGGGTAGGGTGCGCTTTCCAAGAGCCGGTGCAGACTTGATGGGCCGAGTGACCTCCTTCTGCACTGTAAATTCTATGATAATCTTTCACCTCTCTCTGCCTTTTATCTCTTTCCCTCATTCCACTGGGATAGGTGTGATAGTCGGTGACATGATGTAGCAGTGAAAATCTCCACCACTGGTTGTTTTCTGTTCAGGGGAAAGGCTGAAACCAGATTGAACCATAGCCGTGCTCTTGCTATTTCCTGCCTTCACACTCTCAATCACATTACATTGCCAACTCCTTTACTGTCCTCACTGCCCATTCTCCTTCGCGCCACACCCTCACCTAATTTGCTGACCCTACTGCTTCAGGTTTGAACTAATTGAGCAAGCCTTCTCCTATTTTTCTATTGCCCCACCGTCATTCGTCTCATACTTATAGCTCAATTATTTCCCTCATTTTCACACCAAAACTAAGAGCACATATTTCCATCCCCATAACATTGCCCAACTCTTGTCCTAGTTCATCAGCTCCTGAACCCTCAATCACACCTTCATTATCCCTAGGCCTTACAATTCCTGGTTGGTCACCCTCATTTCCCCCTCGATGAGCTTGAGGGAATCCAAACCTCCGCTGCCTGTGTCTTAACTCACACCAGGTTCCCGTTCTCCTATCAGCCCTGCACTCACTGGACCATACTGCCTCATGGTAAAGATTTTAAAATTCACATTCTAGTTTTTAAATCCATGCAAAACCTCTCCCCTCGCTGTATCTGTAATCTCCTCCAGCCCCCGCTGAGATATCTGCACTACCCTAACTTTGGCCTTTTGGGCAGCCCCCATTTTAATTCTCACCATTAGTGGCCGTACCTCCTGTTGCCTGTGCCCCAATCTGTGGAATATCCTCCGATAGAGGGGCTCTCTGCCCCTCTATTGCACTTTTACGCTTTAAGAAACTCCTTAAAATCTAATTCTTTGACTCAGCATTTGACAATCTGACTGGATATATCCTAATGTGGCTCGTGTTATACTTACTTTTATAATGCTTCCGTGAAGTAATCTGAAGCATTTTATTTGGTTAAATGTGCTATATAAATATATGTTGCTGTTTTTGTTGTTGGTCCCTCAGGCTGGATGCTGAGGTCCCAAATCATCTTCCCTCCCTCAATACTTTACTGGATTCTGGTCTCTTTGCTAATTTCAACCTTCCCTCCTCGCAGTTTTCCTAAAATGGCATTGCTTTCTTTCAAAATTATACTTTTTTTAAAAAAATCACATGAAGCTGAGGAAAGACTGAGGTTGACCGCGACATTTTCTCTTTCGTTTAATGTTCCAGATTGGGTTTGTTGCGAACAGACCCTGTAGTCACCAATGTTCCCAGATAAAAGGTTATTCACTCCGCCAGTGAATAACATGCCCTAAGTTTGTTATTCAGTTTCTACTTCGAAAGCCCGGAGAATGTTTTCTTAACACTATTTTAAACAATGGACAGTTTGGTATCTGGAACTTGCCTGTCTTTGCTACAACCCGCTTTACGAGCTGTTGTGTTTTTCCGAATGTGCTGCAGCAGAGGCGGTTAACACTAGGACTACATGAACCGAAAGGTAAAACAAGTCCGCCATTGAGGCATGCTAGAAGTTTACTGGGTCAGAATATTGTGGTGGCTGATGGAGAACAGAATAGGGCCCAAGATTGCATTCAGAAGTCAAATAAAGCTTGTTATGAATTGGCATTGAACCAGCTATGTTTTTACACAGTATGTCAATTTTTGTATTATTTATTTTGCCAGAAGCAATTTCTTATCCAAACAAAGAAACTAGTTTTGAGAAATAAAACACTCAAAAAAATCTTTTCATTGAAGAGTGTGTTTATTTTTCACTTTGTGTTTGGATTTTTTTTTTAATTACATGGACAGATCTGTTTCAATATGTCATATTACAGGGAGAGACCAGCCAAGAAATTCTTCGACTTAAATTTCACAAGAAGTCTTTTCAAGAAACTTTCGTGGAAACGATTGTTTCGTAAAGTGTGATTTACGGCTGCAGCAATCAGTTTGTGACTGCACTGCCTGTGGAAGGACTTTGAACTGTATGGGCCTGAAGGACCTCGTGTATGATTTCTGACTTGACCTTCGATTATTTCAAACTTCGAATCATGGAAGTGCGGAATGGTTACATCACAGAGGGAGGTCATTCAATAATAATAATCTTTATTGTCACAAGTAGGCTTACATTAACACTGCAAATGAAGTTACTGTTAAAAGCCCCAAGTCGTCACATTCTGGCGCCTGTTCGGGTACACAGAGGGAGAATTCAGAATGTCCAAATTACCTGAGTCTTTCATGACTTGTGGGAGGAAACTGGAGCACCTGCAGGGAATACACGCAGACACGGGGAGAATGCGCAGAATCTACACAGACAGTGACCCAAGCAGGGAATCGAACCTGGGACCTTGGAGCTGTGAAGCAACAGTGCTACCCACTGTGCTACCGTGCTGCCCACGGATGATTCAACCAATCAAGTCCGTACTGGCTCTCTGTGAGGGTAATTTAGCTAGTTCTACTTGATCCCCTGACCTTTCTCCAGGACCCTGAATTTTTTATGCACCTTATCCACTTCACATCCTTCTTGTACTCAATTGGACACAATAGTCTAAATGAGGCTGTTTAGTAAAATTGCATTATGACCTCCTTGCTTTTGCACTCTATAAAGTCCAGGTCCCATATGCATATTCAACCATTTTCTCAAACTGCCCTACCCAACATCAATGAATAGTGCACATTTACCACCAGGTCTCTCTACTCCTCTTTCCACCCTTTCATTTGAAATGGCCCGGCTTTGTTCTTCTGATCAAAACTGATCATTTCACACTTCTCTTCATTTAATTCCATCTGTCACTTGTCCACCATTCCGTCCTAGCCTGTTTATGTCCTCTTGAACTCTATCACTATTCTCCTCTCAGTTCACAATACTTCCCTGTTTTGAAACATCACAAAAAATTTTAAATCGCGTCCTGTACAACCAAGCCTCGGTCACTAGTATAGATCCAGACTGCTGCTGGTAGCATAATGTTAACTGCTGGGGAACCCCACTTTAAGTCTTTCTCCAGCCCGTCAAACAGCGATTTGTCATTAGTTGCTGTTTCCTGTCCTTCAGCCGACTCCGTATCCACACTGCCATTGTCTCTTTTATTCCAGGGCTTCAGCTGTACTGGCGAGCCGACTGTGGTCAGCACTGCTGCCTCACAGCGCCAGAGACCTGGGTTCGATTCCGACCTTGGGTGACGGTCTGTGTGAAGTTTGCACGTTCTCCATATGCGTGCGCGGGTTTCCTCCGGATGCTCCAGTCTCCTCCCATAGTCCAAAGATGTGCAGGTTAGGTGAATTGGCCATGCTAAATTGCCCCTTAGTGTCCAAATGGTTAGGTGGGGTTATGGCGATAGGGCGGGGAGTGGGCCTGGGTAGGGTGCTCTTTCGGAAGGTTGGTGCAGACTCAATGGACCGAATGACCTCCTTCTACACTGTAGGGATTCTATGTGGCATTTTTGGAAAGCATAGAGACATAAAAAAATAGGTGCAGGAGTAGGCCATTTGGCCCTTCGAGCCTGCACCAGTATTCAATATGATCATGGCTGATCATGCAAATTCAGTATCCCTTTAGCCGCTAGGGCCATGTCCAGCTCCCTCTTGAATATATCCAACAAACTGGCCCCAATAACTTTCTGTAGTAGAGAATTCCACAAGTTCACAACTCTCTGAGAGAAGAAGTTCTTCCTCAGCTCAGTCCTGAATGGCTTATCCCTTATTCTTAGGCTATGACCTCTCGCGTGGACGTCCCCAACATCGGGAACATCTTTCCTGCATCTAACCTATCCAGTCCCATCAGGATTTTATAAGTTTCTATGAGATCCTCTCTCATTCTTCTAAACTCCAGTGAGTACAAGCCCAGTCGATCCAGTCTGTCTTCATATGTCAGTCCTGCCATTCTGGGAATTAGGCTGGTGAACCTTTGCTAGACACCCTCAATAGCACCTTCCTCAAACTAGAAGACCAAAACTGCACACAATAGTCAAGGTGTGGCCTCAACAAGGCCCTGTATAACTGCAGCTAGACATCCCTACTCCTATACTCAAATCCTCTCGCTATGAAGGCCAGAATGCCATTAGCTTCCCTCACCGCCTGCTGTACCTACATGCCAACCGTCAGCGACTGTTCCACCATAACATCCAGGTCTCGTTGCATTTCCCCTTTTCCTAAACTGCCACCATTCAGATAATAATCTGCCTTCCTGTTTTTTCCACCAAAGTGGGTAACCTCGCATTTACCCACATTATATTGCATTTGCCAAGTATTTGCCCATTCACCCAGCCTGTCCAAGTCAACCTGCAACCTCTTTGCATCCTCCTCACAGCACACACTGCCACCCAGCTTAGTGTCATCTGCAAATTTGGAGATATTGTATGCAATTCCTTCATCCAAATCTTAATGTATATTGTGAACAGCCGGGGTCCCAGCACTGAGCCCTGCGGTACCCCACTAATTACTGCCTGCCATTCTAAAAAGCTGTTTATTCCCACTCTCTGGTTCCTGTCTGCCAACTAGTTCACTATCCATGTCAATATATTACCCAATTTTGCTCATTAATCTCTTGTGTGGGACCTTGTCAAAGGCCTTTTGAAAGTCCAGATACACAACATCCACTGGTTCACCCTTATCCGCTCTGCTGGCCACAGTCTCAAAAAAATCCAGAAGATTTGTCAAGCATGATTTTCCCTTTTGTGAATCCATGCTGACTTGGACCGATCCTGCCCCCACTTTCCAAATACTCAGTTATTTCATCCTTAATAATTGACTGGAGCATTTTCTCCACCACCGATGTTAGCCTAACCAACCTATATTTCCCCATTTACTCGCTCCCTCCTTTTTTTTAAAGTGGGGTACATTAGTTACCCTCCAATCAATTGGAACTCTTCCAGAATCTATAGAATACTGGAAAATTATCACCCATGCGTCCACTATTTCTAGGGCCACTTTGTTAAGTACACTGGGATGCAGTGCATCAGGCCCTGGGGACTTATCGGGTTTTTATCCCATCAATTTTCCAAATACAATTTCCTGACTAATAAGGATTTCCTTCAGTTTTTCCTTCATGCTAGACCCTCTGTCTCCTAGTGTTTCTAGAAGGATCTTTGTGTCCTCCTTAGTGAAGACAGATCCAAAGTATTTGTTCAACTGGTCTGCCATCTCTTTGTTGCTCATTATGATTCACTCGATTCTAAATGTAAAGGACCTACATTTGTCTTTACCAGTCTTTTTCTCTTCATGTATCTATAGAAGATTTTGCAGTCAGTTTTTATGTTTCCTGCAAACTGACTCTCATATTCTACTTCTCCCTTCTGAATTAAACCCTTTGTCCCTCGCTTAAAATTTCTCCCAGTCCTCAGGCTTGCTGTTTTTTCTGGCCAATTTCTAGGCCTCCTCTTTGGCTTTAACACTATCCCTGATTTCCCTCGTTAGCCATGGTTGAGCCACCTTCCCTGTCTTACACTTGTGTCAGACAGGAATGTACAATTGTTGAAGTTCATCCATGTGTTCTTTAAATATCTGCCATTGCCTATTCACCGTCACTCCTTAAGTATCCTTTCCCAACTTACCCTAGCCAATGCACGTCTCATACCATCAAAGTTAGCAACTTTAAGTTCATGACCCTAGTCTCAGACTTAACTGTGTCACTCTCAACCTTAATGAAGGATTCTACCATATTATGGTCACTGTTCCCTAAAGGATCTCGCACCACAATGCTGCTAATGAATCCTCTCTCATTGCACAATACCCAGTCTAGGATGGCCTGCTCTCTAGTTGGTTCCTCGACATATTGGTCTAGAAAACCATCCCTGATACATTCCAGGAAATCCTCCTTCGCATTTCTACCAGTTTGATTGGCCCAATCAATATGCAGATTGAAGTTACCCATAATAACTGCTGTACCTTTACCGCACACATCTCTAATTTCCTCTTTGATGACATCCCCAATCTGAAAATTACTGTTTGGTGGTCTGTACACACCTCCCACTAACATTTTTTGCGGAGCAACTGAGTGCTTGAAGGAAGTGACGGGGGGGGAGTAAACAAAATAAACCAGGATTCCCACTCCTGGTCCCTGTCCAATGGCATCTGCTGAAAAACACGAGCACCTGAGTGTCAAACGAGGGCAAGAAAGGGTGTGATGCTCCTCAGAGTTGAATAGGCTGCTGTCACATTCACTGTCTAGGTTCAAGGTTAAGGCCATTTGGGGCAAGTTATCCAGGGATCGATGCCCCAACGTAAAACTCAGAAGAAAGGGAAGTGGATTAAGGGGCTGGGGGAAGGGTGGAAATGTAACAAAACTAAATTTAAAAAAAGAGCAGTGACCAGTAACTGGACCACTAGTTTTATGGTTTCCTGCGCAGTACACAGTGCTCCCCTCCCCCCTCCGCCACAGCTGTCTTTCTTCTTTACATGATTCAGGATTTTTCATTTATCTTGTGGAATATCACATGGCGCAGAGCAGAAGCTGCAGTTGCCATGGCAATACCCAGTCTGACGAAGCTACAACCTGAATGATGACTGAGGGAAATAGTACCCTGAACCTGTTAGCGGGCCAACCACATTGGGCAGATCCATTTAATCACGGGCCTACTGCTTAAAGGCATTGTTGCAAATGCAACATGGCAATTCTCCGATGCAAGAACGGCTACTGGTTATTAACGATCTGCTTCTTTGTTGTGCTTCAAATGATAGTTTCACTGGCTTCTCGTTTCTAGGTCCTCACAGAAGTGCTTGTCTGCACTGCCGTGAGACAGTTTTGCATGCGGAAGGGGCTTTATAAACGCAGGTCGCCTTTGCCCGGACATTTGTTTTTCAAATAAAAAGTTAGATCTGGATTTTCCCGCCCCACCGTGATGGGTCCCACCATTGACGGACCAGCGAAACATCCGGCGGAACTGGACAACCCCAGCATTGGTCGGGGCTGGAAAATACGGCACAACATATGAGGAACAACTGGATGAAAATCCCACACCAAAACCGGCACTAGATTGGCCGACGCTTCGTATTCCCATAACAGCAGCAGATCACAATTCAGATGCAAGGAGAGGGGATTCATCTGTCATTTCATAGTAAAGTCGTCCTTGGGGAGCAGGGATTTTAACGAGGTTGATTTTCGCATTCATTTGAAGGGATAGAAGGGGGCCGAAGACTTAAATGCTTTGAACTTAAAATGAGGGCAATGATGAGGGTATGAGGACAGTGAACTGGGAAATTACATTTATGAATACGTCAGGAGGGAATCAGTGGCAGACATTTTAGGAGAAATTTCGTAACACTTAGCAAAGATATTTTCCAGTCAGAGGGAATAGCTTAAGGAAAGGACACGCCATCTATGACTAACTGAAGAAATGAAATGTTTTATCAAATTGAACAAAAGCATACAATCCCGCAAAAATCATTGTCGAACACCTTCGGGAATTCCAAAAATAACACATCTTCTGGTTCCCCTCTATCCACTCTGACTGGGACTTCCTTGAAAAACTCTAAAAGATTAGTCAGACATGATTTCCCTTTCATGAAGCCATGTTGTCTGCTTGATGAGATTATGATTTTCTGAATATATGTATCAGCAAATGCTTCTTATTAGCCTCAAAATTGATGAGCATGCATTAACAGAGAAGATGTCACAGAAAATTTCCCACTGTTCCCAAATGTCTCTTTTATACTCGGGATAAAGCGTTCTTTCTCCCGGACACATGGAAGATTTTAAAGTAATACGGTTGCAATATATGATTTTCTCTGCTGGGTTGCAGGCATCATCAATCTCAAAACGCTGTAACGCCAGTACCAAGCGTAAAGTCTCTTCTCTGGTGGTGGGTTTCAGGAAGTCTCCCAAATGGTCTGTATTTTTGCATCTCGTGATGCCATTTGACCAGATCCCACTCCGTGCCCCAGATAGGAAATTTAGGGCCTTAGCAAATTCACTTTTCGCTTGTTTCATCTTGAGATTGTCTTTTTCGAAGCGCTCAAACAGTTCCTTTAGGTGTGTAGATGCTCTTCCCAACTCTGGCTGAACACCACTAAGTCATCAGTATATACAGCACAGTGACTCAATTCTCAAATCATTCTGTTCTTGAGCTTTTGAGAGGTTACAAGGACGGTCTTAACGCCTTACCTTTGGATTGATAAAGTCCTTCGGGCTCCACACAAATGGTGATCTCCTTTGCCCTCTCAGCTAGAGCAACTTGCTCTTTAGCAAGTTTATGTTGGTGATAAATTGAGACCATCCAACACTTTTGATGCAGTCTTCCAAACGTGGAATATAAAACAGATCCCTCTGGGCTACGCATTCCCCCGTCTGTAGTCCACGCACAGTCTCTGGGTTCCATCTGGTCCAGCGGCTTGACAATATGGGAGCTTCAATCACTAGGGCCAGGATTCTCCAATCTGATTTTTCCCCGCCACTGTAAGCGGCGAACGGAGAATTTGGCGCTCAAACTAAACTCCATTCACTGCTACAGGACCAGCGAATCCTGCCGGGGTGAACAGACAGAGAATTCAGGCCGAGAACACAATTCAATAAGATAAATCTTGAGCATATATTCAACTTCATAGAATTCCTCCAGTGCAGATGGAGGCCATTTGGCCCATCGGGTCTGCACTAACCCTCCAAAAGAGCACTCTACCTAGGCCCACTTCCCCTGCCCTTCCCTGCCTATCCCTGTAACCCAACCTGGATTGGATTTGGATTTGTATATTGTCACGTGTGCAAGGTACAGTGAAAAATATCTGCGAGCAGCTCAACAGATCATTAAGTACATGAAAATAAAATAAAATAAAATAAAATACATAATAAGGTAACACTAGGTACACAATGTAACTACAAAAACACCAGCATTTGGTGAAGCATACAGGAGTGTAGCATGAATCAGGGTTGTTTAGGAGTCTGGCAACAATGGGGGAGAAGCTGTTTTTGAGTCTGTTCGTGCGTGTTCTCAGACTTCTGAATCTCCTGCCCGATGGAAGAAGTTGGAAGAGTGAGTACGCCGGGTGGGATAGATCCTTGATTATGCTGCCCGCTTTCCCCCAGGCAGCGCAAGCAGTAGATGGAGTCAATGGATGGGAGGCAGGTACGTGTGATGGACTGGATGTGTTCACGACTCTCTGAAGTTTCTTGCGGTCCTGGGCCGAGCAGTTGCCTTACCAGGCTGTGATGCAGCTAATTAGGATGCTTTTTATGGTGCATCTGTAAAAATTTGTAAGAGTTTATGTGGACGTGCCAAATTTTCTTAGTTTCCTGAGGAAGTATAGGCGCTGCTGTGCGTCGACATGGGTGGGCCAGGACAGATTTTTGGAGATATGTACCCCTAGGAATTTGAAGCTGCTAACCATCTCCACCTTGGATGCTGACAGGGGTGTGTATAGTGCTTTGCTTTCTGAAGTCAATGACCAGCTCTTTAGTTTTGCTGGCATTGTGGGAGAGATTGTTGTCGTTGCACCACTCCACTAGATTCTCTATCTCCCTCCTGTATTCTGACTCGTCATTATTCGAAATCCGGCCCACTATGGTCGCACCGTCAGCAAACGTGTAGCTGGATTTGGAACCGAACTTTGCCACACAGTTGTGTGTGTACAGGGAGTATAGTCGGGGGCTAAGCATGCAGCCTTGCGGGGCCCCGGTGTTGAGGAATACTGTGGAGGATGTGCTGCTGTTTATTCTTACTGATTGTGGTCTGCGGGTCAGAAAGTCCAGGATCCAGTTGCAGAGTGAGGAGCCAAGTCCTAGGTTTTGGAGCTTTGATATGAGCTTGGCTGCGATTATGATGTTGAAGGCGGAGCTACAGTCAATAAATAGGAGATGGCGCCTGCTGTGGACCGGTTGCGACGGTATGCAAATTGCAGTGGATCAAGGCGTTCTGGGAGTATGGAGGTGATGCGTTTCATGACCAACCTCTCGAAGCACTTCATTCCAACTGAGGTCAGGGCCACCGGACAATAGTCATTGAGGCATGTTGCCTGGTTCTTCTTTGGCACCGGTATGATGGTGGTCTTCTTGAAGCAGGTGGGGACCTCGGAGCGGATAGGGACAGGTTAAAAATGTCCACAAACACATCTGCCAGCTGGTCCGCGCAGGCTCTGAGTGCATGACCAGGGATCCTGTCCGGACCCATCGGCCTCCGAGGGTTCACTTTCAGGAAAGCCGATTTGATTTCTGAAGCTGTGATGGTGGGTGTGGGTGAGTTATGGGCTGCTGGGGCACTCGACAGAGGATCGTTGGTTTCCTGCTCGAACCGAGCATAGAATGCATTGAGTTCATCAGGGAGGGGTGCACTGCTGCCGGAGATACTGTTCTGCTTCACTTTGTAGCCCGTTATATTGTTTGGTCCTTGCCACAACCGCCAAGACTCTGTAACGCTAGTTTGTGACTCTAGCTTGGTCTGATATTCTCTCTTGGCATCTCGGATGGCTTTGCGGGGGGTCGTACCTGGATTTCTTGTGCAGGTCAGGGTCGCCTGACTTGAACGCCTCAGACCTGTCCTTCAGTAGGGAGTCAATCTCGCGATTCAACCATGGTTTCCTGTTGGGGAACATACGTACTGCTTTCTTTGGCACGCAGTCGTCCACACATTTGCTGATGAAGTCTGTGACGGTGGTGGCATACTCTTTAAGTTGGTCGCTGAGTTCTTAAATATGGACCAGTCCACTCTCTCTAAGCAGTCACGTCGGAACTCTTCTGTCTCCTCGGACCAGCACTGCACAACCTTCTTAGCTGGATTCTCCCGCTTGAGTTTCTGCTTGTTTGCCGGGAGAAAGAGCAGAGCTGCCAACCGAGGAAGCGAGGAACCTTATGGTCTGATTTTCCAAAGTGCGGTCGGGGCATGGAACTGTAGGCGCCCTTGATTTTTTTGAGTAGCAGTGATCAAGAGTGTTGTCGCCCCTGGTGGGACAGGAGATGTGCTGGTGAAACTTTGGCAGGACACTCTTGAGGTTGGCCTTGTTGAAGTCCCCAGCCAAGATGAACAAGGCCTCTGGGTGTTCTGTTTCGTAGTTGTTTATAACTGTGTACAGTTCGTCCAGCGTCTTCCTCACTTCTGCCTGGGGTGGGATGTAGACCACTGTGATAATGGCTGAAGTGAACTCACGTGGAAGATAGTATGGCACTTCATGATCAGGTATATCAGGTGCGGGGAGCAGTAGGTCGCCAGGGTCACCACATCCAAGTACCAGGAGGAGTTGATGAGGAGGCAAACCCCTCCACCCTTCGCTTTGCCTGATAACGCAGTTTGGTCTGCCCGATGAATTGAGAAGCCTTTAGGTTGTATTGCACAGTCCAATGAGGTGGGGTGAGCCATGTCTCTGTGAAACAGAGCACACAGCAGTCTCTTACTTCCCTCCGAGAGGTAAATCTGGCGTTAAGTTCATCCAGTTTGTTGTCGATCGCTTACATGTTTGTCAGGAGTATGCTGGGGAGAGGAGTCTTGAAACTGCATTGCTTCAGTCTCACCTGCAGACTGTCCCCTTTCCCTCGCTTCCTCGGTTGGCAGCTGTGGCTGGATGGTCCCTGGATCCGAGGGGAGAGGCCTGACTTTGTGAAAGGTAGGTGGTTGCTTCTGCCGGGGGGGCGGGGCGCTGGCGGGGTCCAGGGCGCTGGTTACGTTTCCGGGGTCGTGGCTGGCAGGGCCCCGGGTGCTGGTTGTGGTTTTGGGACTGCTGGGGGGAGCATGTTTGCGGTCCAGTCGGGTCCTGACATTCTGCGAACATGGGAATACCTTGCGGCGCGTTTGGGTCTTTGCGCGGGGTCTCCGCGATTTCATGGGTCCTGGGTCACAGGCAGGGGCTTCCTGAGGCAGATTGGGCTGGGCCCCGTGTTCTGTTCCCTTCTTGGGTGCTCCTGGGCCTCCGAGGATGTTCATACATGCAAGGTAAGATAAACAACAAAGGTTAGTAATAATGTTAGTCTTAAAATTAAATTTTAAAAGATTAGAACGATTATAAGATAAGTGAAAAGAGGATCTGTTCGGGAGAGTTCGGAGAGAGCCGGCACGCGGGACCATCTTGTTGCAATATCTTTGGACACTAAGGGGCAATTTAGCTCAGCCAATCTGCCTACCCTGCAAAGCCTTGGACTGTGGGAGGAAACTGGGGCACCCGAAGAAAACCCACATAGACACATGGAGAACATGCAAATTCCATATCGTCACCTGAGGCCGATATTGAACCCCGGTCCCTGACTCTGTGAGGCAGCAGTGCGAATCATTGTGCCACCATGCCCCCTGTTTCCAACGTGCCCACCGTGCCCTCCCCCCGAATTTCCCCAAATTTCCTTCTGTACCTACAATAACTTAGCTGAAGGTAACCTATATGGATGTTGTTTGATTGCAATGGTGCCCCCACATCCAAGGCATGCATTGCTAACCCTGTTTCGGTTCGTTTATTCCACAAATACATTTGTAGGACAACAGTAACTCTGTCGGTTCGCTCTGGCTCATTCCCGGGAGATTACTTAACCACTGGTTTAAATGGCTTCCTGATTGCCCAAATAAATTAGAGTGAAGTCAGTGTCAGAATTTTACCCCTCATCTCCCCCCCCCCCCCCCCCCCCCCCCCCCCCCGCTTCATTACTAACAAGGCCTCATGCTTGTCCTCATCTCCTCTAACATAATATTTCTTTAACAGATTCATCTGGCACACACGGTATGATTTGTATGATTTGTATCCATCTGAGGTGTGTACCAGAGAGTTTTCTGTGCTCAATTTGCTTTCAATTTAACACAACTCACTAAATCTAGCGTTCAGGGGTTCACCTGACACAGGTAACAGTGTGAGCATTCTCTCTCCAGTTATAACACTCGGAGTCTGGGCCTTTGTATTAGCCCCATTTTTTACTCCCTGCTGGGGTCTCTTCAAATGTTTTGCTTTTGTGTCATTCTGCTGCAATTCAGTCAGCCTCTTTGAGATGAATACATTTGCTTCATTCTCTGTGTCTGCCTCATTCTCATTTAGCTTTTTAAAAATGTATCAGATAACCTGATTTTATTGGACTCACCCTGGGCTTGCAACTTCTCCCTCTTTTATCTTCGCTTGTGAGCCTCTGATTGCATCACCACACAATCCATAAATACTCCAGGGGGGTCTGTTTGTAATCTCTCTGTGATAGGATTCTTTATTAGCTGTTGAAGTACAGTAGGCATCACTACCAGCTGGGATCCTGCACTATAATTCCCTAAATTGATTGAATGAGCAAAGTGTGTACTGTACCTTCACTACTTCCCCTGTCTTCAAGCTCTCCTGGAAGCTTATTTTTACTAAAGGAATGTCTTTCCTTTCACCTCGAATGCTGTTGACCAGAACCTTTTCCTTTAATATCCTTTCTGGACAACAAATGCATTTGTCCCACAACATTAGGGATTGACTTGCACCTGTTTCGCAAAGGATTTTAATGTATTTTACCAGTTTATCCTGTCCACATGGAAATGATTTACCCTAGCACACAAATTCTTGAAACAAGCCCACCACCTGATCTGTCCCTGTGCAATGTGTGCATACATGTTTCTTCCTAGTGTCTGTTCCTTTACTCTGTGTGCAAATCCTATCTGCTTCTTCTATTCTCCAGCCTCTAGTTTCATATTTGCCATTTTAACATTTGTAACCCCAGCCATTTATATTCCAGCATAATGATTTTGTATGGTCCAGTTTATTACAGTGAAAACATCTGTTACGGGCTTCTCCGTCAGTGGGATTCTCCGCTTCGCTGGCATTGCACCCATGCCTGCGTGTTTCCTGGTAGTGTGGGGGTGGCCACAATAGGAAACCGCATTTGTCGGCTGTGGGAATGGCAGGGACACGCTGCGCTGGAAAACGGGGTTGGCGGGACGGAGAATCCCGCCCCGACCTTTTTCATACCTCTCACATTTCCAACAGATTCTCTTGTATTTGGAGGTGAAACCTCCTTGGAGTTTCCAACCACTCCCTCTCTGGCTGACCTGTCCCCAGGTCTAAAGAAAGGCTTTGGCCTATGGACCAGCTCATAGTCATCTGCAAGTTATCATAGAATCAAAGAATTATAGAATCCCTACAGTGCAGAAGGAGGCCATTTGGCCCATCAAGTCTGCATCAACCCTATGAAACAGCACTCTAGCCAATCCCACTTCCCTACTCTATCCCAATAACCCCTTAACCTAACCTACAGATCCCTGGAGACTAAGGAGCAATGCATGGCCAATCCACCGAAATTCTGCGGATTGTCTGACATTTCTAACTTTCTGTTCCTCCACATGAGTTCTAACCATTGTAGGCAATCAATCTTTAAATTCCTCCAACAGAATTATCTCTCTAAGGGTGTCATAGGTTTCTTCTATTTTCAACGCTCTCACCCACCTACCAAAATTAATTTGTTTAACTCTTTCAAATTCAAGGCAAGTCTGTTCTGACTGTTTTCTTACTTGAAATTTCTGCCTGTATGCCTCCAGGACCAGTTCATATTCCCTCAATATAGTTTTATTCACTGGCTCATAGTCCCCCGGCCTTTCCTCTGATAAGGGTGCATAGGCTTCACTAGCCCTACCTACAAGGTTAGTCTGTCAGGGTAGGGCCCAAGTATCTTGTGGCCATCTCATCTGTTTCACTATTTTTTTCAATAGCACAATAAATGTCTCAGCATCTCTCTCATCAAATTCTGGGAAAGCTTATACAGATCTGAACTTCTCCCCGCTAGTTCCCGTCCAGAACCACCTTCCGCCGCTGTCTGCTCCACCATTTCAGTCTTTCTCTTTTCCTCGTTCTTCCTGTGCGCTTCACTCCATTTCCCTTTTAAACTCCATCTCCTCTCCTTCCCGTTGAAACCCTCTCTTCCTCTCTTTTTCTTGCATCGCTAACTTCTTAATTTTCTACGTCTCTTTGTAATCGAACCTTCAATTTCCTCACTTCGAACATAGAACGTACAGTGCAGAAGGAGGCCATTCGGCCCATCAACATAGAACATAGAACATTACAGCGCAGTACAGGCCCTTCGGACCTCGATGTTGCGCCGTCCTGTGAAGTCCCTCTAAAGTCCCTCTACACTATTCCCTTATCGTCCATATATAAATTCTGGCCTTGGGTGGAGTTTGCAAGTGCTCCCTGTGTCTGCCAGGGTTTCCTCCGGGTGTTCTAGTTTCCTCCCACAGTCCAAAGATGTGCAGGAGAGGTGGATTAGCCATGTTAAATTGCCCTTTAGAGTCCAAGGCTGTGTAGGTTAGTTGGGGTTATGGGGATAGGGTAGGGAAGTGGCCCTGGGAGGGTGCTCTTTCAGAGGGTCGGTATACAGTGGTGGGCCAAATGGCCATCAAGTCTGCACCGACCCACTTAAGCCCTCACTTCCACCCTATCCCCGTAATCCAATAACCCCTCCTAACCTTTTTGGACACTAAGGGCAATTTATTATGGCCAATCCACCTAACCTGCACATCTTTGGACTGTGGGAGGAACCCGGAGCACCCGGAGGAAACCCACGCAGACACGGGGAGAATGTGCAGACTCGGCACAGACAGTGACCCAGCGAGGAATCGAACCTGGGACCCTGGCGCTGTGAAGCCACAGTGCTAATCACTTCTGCTACCGTGCTTCCCAAAGTTCTTGAAGTTCTGGGTCTGGCTAACCCCTTTTGTACATTTAAATCTGTTGCTAGGCTTTCAATGATCTCAGACTTCTTAGCTCCCGTCGATAAGAATATTTCCAATTTATCTGCCAATTCCATCAATTTGGTTTCAGGCACACTTCTCAAACTTGCTATCGAACCGTAGAATTCCAACAGCACAGAAGGAGGCCATTTGGCCCACCACTGTATACTGACCCTCTGAAAGAGCACCCTCCCCAGGACCACTTCCCTGCCCTATCCCCATAACCCCAACTAACCTACACACCGTTGGACTCTAAAGGACAATTTAACATGGCCAATCCACCTCTCCTGCACATCTTTGGATTGTGGGAGGAAACTAGAACATCCGGAGGAAACCCTGGCAGACACAGGGAGCACTTGCAAACTCCACACAGTCACCCAAGGCCAAAATTGAACCTGGGTCCCTGGCACTGTGAGGCAGCAGTGCTAACCACTGTGCCACATGCCGCCCCTATGGTTCCATTGTCCACATCCAGATAAGATCAAGCTATATCGAGAGCCATTGTTTCAGCTTCCTTACTTAATATAACACGTTCTTACTTGGTTCCATTTGTTCTCACTTTCATTATGTTCAATGATCAAAAATTCTCTACACTCAAGGAATTAAGTTGGACTCAAGCCTCCGATTTTCTGTCACAAAACACGCTGATGTTATCTGAGAGGGGATCCCAACTTGGAACTAGGGTTCTTGGGGGTATATAGTTTTGTTTTTATAATGGTGTGAGGAGGTAAGTGAATCCCCTTTGAGAATACGTAGCCCAGCCATCGTGTACCAATTATTAAAGATTATTTATCAAAGTAAAGAAAAATACATATAAATAGGACTACTCTACAACAATAAGGTGTATAAATTACTAGCACACGTACAGTTTATATAGAACCTACCCCTTGTTCCAAACTATATCTATGATCTCTGAACTCATTAAGATTTCCCGTTTCCGCAAACAACATCTGAAATAAGTAAATCTGTAAGTTAAAAACGCAGTTTATAGTTAACACAATACAGGGATGATAATCAAGTCTGGGAAACTTCTTCTCCTGGTCCAGCATATATTTAAACTGCCTTTACGAAGGTTTTCTGCACTGCCTTGGTTCTAAGACTTAGCTGAAAAGCTGGTTTGTCTGCTTCTTGAGACTACGAGGTGTTAACTGGCCCCCTTTACTTCTGAGGGTCTGGTCAAATATACCTTTATTTCACTTTGATCATGTTTTCTGTGTATTTGGCTGTCTCCCCCTATCAAACATCTTGATTCTAGACATTAACAAGTTGCTCTTCCCCAATCATCTATGTAAACTGTTTCTATTCATAGGCCAATCACATCTGATTGTTATCAATACTGCATTCTAATGTCATTATTGGGAGAAATGCATCTCATTGGGGCCTTTTAAACATTAGCTACTTCTGTCTCGAGGCAGATTTCTACAAAAGAGGAGCATCTTTTTAAAGCAGTGAAAATGTACCATCCAGGTCAAAGCAGCCCACTTTCTCCATTCACAAACACTCCCTCCACCACTGATGCACAGTATCAGCTGTCTGTACTGTCCACAAGATGCACTGCAGGAACTCACAAAGGCTCCTTAGGTAAAGCCTTCCAAACCCACAACCACTACTATCTAGAAGAACAAAGGCAGCAGGCACCTGGAAATGCCACCACCTGGAAATTCTTCTCCAAGCCACTCCTGATATATTTCCTGAGGATTTCCTGAGCATTCACCTGAGGAAGGGGCAGTGCTCCGAAAGCTAGAGATTCGAAACAAACCTGTTGGACTTTAACCTGGTGTTATAAGACTCCTTACTGATACATTTCCTGACTTGGAAATATATCACCGTCCCTTCAGTGTCGCTGGGTTAAAATGCTAGAACTCCCTCCCTAACACTGTGCGTTTACCTACATACACCACATGAACTGCAGTGATTCAAGAAGATAACCTGCTACCACCTTCTCAAGGGAAATTAGGAATTGGTAATAAATGCTGGCCGAGCCAGCAAGGCCCCCATCCCAAGAATAAATATTTTAAAATATTACCTATACTGTACATGAGCGGATCTCTCACAATTAGCAAATACAATAAGAGATAAGGATACATACAGTCAAAGTCAAAAACACAAAAACAAGGGAAATTAGGCAAAATCTCAGCTATGAACGCTTTAGCCAGATCTGTATATATATTGGAATGTGTTTTAGATGGTTAAACAAGCTTTTATTTAATAGTTACAGTCAGTAATTATTTTTTACATAAAAGTTTGGGGAATATTCTATTATTATTTCAGTTTGGGTGAATAAAATTCATAAATTGAAATATCTATCTTAATTAGAATTTTAATTCCTTTCCCTCATCCCGATAAGGGGGATAAAAAGCTCTGGAAAAGTCTTCCCTGATCTCTCGAGGCAATCAAATCCAATCCAGAAGGTTCCATTGCCAGTCCTAATGACTGTCAATTACCTTACCCTGTACATGATGTCCCAGCTTGAAATCAATTCAGCTCCCTCTTCAAGGCACATGCACTGCACGAGCTGTGAAGGATTTTTGCCTCACACCTATTTGATCAGTCATAGATTGGCAAGGTAGCACAGTGGTTAGCACTGCTGCCACACAGCACCAGGGACTCAGGTTCAATTCCGGCCTTGGATGACTGTCGGTGTGGAGTTTGCACTTTCTCCCTATATCTGCGTGGGTTTCCACCAGGTGCTCCGGTTAATCTCACAGTCTAAGGATGAGCCGGTTCGGTGAAGTCGCCAGGTTAAATTGCCCCTTAGTGTCCAAAAGGTTCGGTGGGGCTACTGGGTTATGGGGATAAGGTCGGGGTGTGGGCCGAGGTAGGGTGTTACACTTATTCTCCAGTTGAAATGTAAAATGTCACCATAGTCCCAGCGGACCATAGACTGCTTTCCCCTTTGAGAGCTGACTGGTGGTGATTTAACCAGAGGGTCACCACATCTCAGGCGAGGGGCAAGGTTGAGAAGGCAAGGTTCATGAATAACCTCAGCCGATAGGAGAATTGAACCCACGCTGTTGGCTTCGCTCTGCATCACAATCCAGCCTTCCAGCCGACTGAGGTTTGTGGCATGTTTTATGTTTGGATGGGTGACTTCAAACTTCTTAAAGCACTCAGTAATCTAATCTTCTGATATAAAACCTGCTGGGACATTCATTAATGGAAGGCTAAAGCTGTCCATCTCACTATATGAGGACACCACATCTTTTAATTCACAATCAAATTTGTTCATGTTGGCACTTCAACAGGGTGACTAAAATCGGTGTCTAAACTGGCAGCTCACTTAGTGACATCAGTGGTCAAACTGAGGGTGGTACTGCTCAGTATGAAAATGTACAACAAACAATAAGTGAGCCATCTCACTCTTGGAAGAAGTAATAAAGGCTGTGTATACTTTGAGAGTATTTCATTGACCCAATCCTTCAAATTAAAAACATCTGGATTGGAGCTACAGCTGAAAGCATCAGAAATCTCTGAACCCCATCAACATTGCCACCTGGTAAAACAGGGTGGGGGTGGGAAATTGAATAGCTCCCAAAACGCACACCATGTGATTAAGCCTCTGCAGTTGATGTAATTCAGGCAGCAATGATATCTTCATGCTGTCAGCTAATTTTTGGATGCAGCCAGTGCTCACCACGTTGTTAGTTGGCTTCAGTCAGGGGATCCAAAATTGCTGCTGGTTAGCACCACTTAAAACAAGCGTGTCCCTCTTAAACAAAGAAGTGCCTTGTGGGTGGACCAGATCCTGGAAGCCCTTTGTGAGATGAATCTTTGTGAGGAGAATGACCTCTTGTGCCATCCTTGGGCACTTACTGTAACGGCCGCCTGTGCCCATGCACAGGTCTCCCTGGTCAGCCTCCTCCTCCCACCATCTGGGAAAAATGTATTCCTCCGCGCTTCCACATGGCTGAGGGAGACACGCAGGGACACATCACTAAACTTCAGCACTCCCCCCTCAGCTCCCCTTCAACATCCCAGTGTTAGTATTGTGGAAGTTTGGATGCTTTCTAAAAAGGGCGCCTGGATATGACAGCGGACCGCCCGCCTTTCAGCCCGCGCCGCCACAGATTACATCGTGAAAACAATGGCTGCATAATTAATTTTTTTTAAATTATTTTGTTTTTCCAATTAAAGGCCAATTTAGCATGGCCAATCCACCTACTCTGCAATTCTTTGGGTTGGGGAATTGAGACCCACGCAGCCACAGGGAGCTGGCTGCAAAATTAATGAGGCCAAAGGAAGATGATTTTGTAGGATTTCCTGTCAGCATCCACCATGGGAATTACTCCCTTTCCCGCCCCCACCACAGGACTCAGTCCACTGCCCTGTGTCCCCTGATTCTAGACCCCCATCCCTCAGCCAGGGGACATATCTTTCCCACATCTACCCTTTTGAGCCAGTGAGAAATCTGTGTGTTTCAACGAGATCACTTTTCATTCTTCGAAACTCCAGAGCATAAAGACCCGTCTATGGAATCATTCCTCATAGGACAACTCCTTCCCAGAAATTAATTCTGCGAATCTTCATTATGCTCCCTTAATGGCAAATATATCTTTCCTTAAGCAAGGAAAACAAAACTTCACGCAGTACTCCAGGTGAGGTTTCACCAAGGCTTTTCTAATTGCAGTAAGACATTTTTACTCCTATACTCAAATACTCTTGCAATAAAGGCCCACAAACCATTTGCCTTCCTAACTGCTTGCTGTGCCTATATGCTTGCTTTCAGTGACTGGTGTACCAGTCCCTTTTACATCAACATTTTCTAATCTATCATCATTTAAATAATACTCTGCCATTCTGTTTCTTCATCCAAAGTGGATAACTTCACATTTATCCACATTATGCTTCATCTGCCATTTATTTGCCCACTCCCTAAACTTGTCTAAATCGCCTTGTAGCTTCTTAACATCCTTCTCACCACTCACATTCCCAATAAGTTTCGTGTCGTCAGCAAACTTGGAAATATTACATTTGGTTTCCTTATCCAAATCATGGACGTATATTGTGAATAGCTGGGACTCAAGAACTGGTCCCTGCGGGACACCATTAATCACTGCCTGTCGCTTTCATGGGAATGGGCTCCTTAGAGACTCTTAAGTTTGGAGGCTGAAATATCTGGTGAGAGTTAGGAATGCCAGCATTCACAAAGTAGGTACCACAGGAGAGAGATTTACCAGATTATAAGGAAGCATCATGGATTGAAAAAAATGGAGAACCTTTACTTAGATATTTTGGGGACCCCGCGCACCCCGGCATTCTCTCTTCCACTTTTTTCCGTCAGGAAAAAGATGCCAAAGTTTGAGGTCACGTACTAACTACTGACTCAAGAACAGCTTCTTCCCTGCTGCCATCAGACTTTTGAATGGACCTACCTCGTATTAAGTTGATCTTTTCTCTACACCTTGCTATCACTGTAACATTATATTCTGCAGTCTCTCCTTCCTTCCCTATGTATGGTATGCATTGTTTGTACTGCATGCAAGAAACAATACCTTTCACTGTATACTAATACAAGTGACAATAATAAATCAAATCAAATCCTTACATAGCGCGCCAAGAGGCAGAATGGCTGGGTCCAGTGGAGGGGGAGGGCCTGGAAAGTCACTTCCAATGACACTGGCACACTAGATTTATTGTCAAATAAGTTAGTCAGGGGCTTGATATTCATTCTGTGTGCATGTTTTTGTTAGGGCATTAAGAGTTACAGAGTAAATGGAGTAAAGATACAGATCAGTCATGATCAAAATGAATGGTTCAAGCAGCCAAGCACCTTTAACCCTGTCCTGTGATCCTAAGGTGGTGTAGCTGGCTGGGGCTGTGACCCACAATTCTTTGGGATGCATATCATTTCAAACCCAATTCATTTAGTGAGCATTTCCAGCCATTTTGAATCATTGTAACCTCATAGCCCCATAACCCCAATCCCGCACCCCTTTTCAAAAGAAAACAAGGAGATTGACTAACACTGAGTACACACAGCTTCAGAAGCTGGTATAATCTGGGTGATATGACGTATCTCCAATAATAATATAGTGATGAAAATTGAACCATCCAGTCTCGTGTTGCTCTTGGTATTGCTCCAAAATATTACTGTAATTCGCGAAGATTCATGTTCTACTCATACACAATTTGAGACAGTTTCTGCAGGTGACTCACATGGCTTCTGAGTTACTTCAAATCTTAAAAATTATACTTCTATTTTACTCATTTCTCAACGAGCATTCAGTTTTTAAAAGAGTTTACACGCTTTAACTGTTGCCTTCAAAACTCAGAGATTGAGTTCAGTCGCCACTCTGGGTTGAGTTATGATCCCAAATCAAGTGCTCCATTTGGCTAAAACCTGCTTGGGGAAGAAATGAAAATATTATTCCCTGCTCCTGATCACTACCCAGTCAACACTCCCGGAAATGTGGCCCAGGTGGTCAGATGGGAGGGTTAAGGTGGATATCCTACAGGCAACCTGAAGGGTCTCATCACCGAGGCAAAACCAGGACTGATGTCCTTGTCTCGCGGGGGGGCTGGGGGGGGGGGGGGGGGGGGGGGGGGGGGTATTTTCTTCAGCGGGTGGGGAGGGTGCTATGGGAGAGGTGTTTTCAGAACCCCAAAATGTATCATGGAGTTCAACCAACCCCCACCTTTAATGGATTGTTGCTTTTGAAGCACACGGTTTGTTCCCCAGGTGTAGTATTATAATTATGGACGCGTGGTTTTTAAAACAAAACAATGTTTATTCCATGAACTCAAATTAACCTTTTAAATAAACATTGGCAGCGGAATTCTCCGCTCCCCACGTGGCGTGGGAGAATCGTTGGAGGGTCTCCTGACATTTTTTACGCCCTCCTGGCGCCCCCAGCGATCCCCCCCCCCCCCCCCCCCCACCCCCGGCTCGGAAAAATCACCGCTCGCCGTTTTTCACAACGAACGGCGATTCTCCGAGCCCGATGGGCCGAGCGGCCGGCCCTTCACACCCGTTTCACCACGGCAGCAACCACACCTGGTCGCTGCATTCGTGAAATGGGCGCCAGATGCCCGTTTGGGGCATCTAGGGCCTGATTGGCACGGGAGCACCACGACTGTGCTCGGGAGGGGACAGGCCCACGATCGGTGCCCACCGATTGTCGGGCCAGCGTCCAAAACGGACGCACTCTTTCCCCTCCGCCGCCCGGAAAGATCAAGCCGGCACGTCTTGCCGGGCGGCTGAGGAGAAAGACGGTCACCGCGCATGTGCAAGTCTGCGGGATGAAGTCATCCGCGCATGTGTGGGTTGGACCCGGCAACCGGCGCATGCGCGGATGACTTCACATTCTCAGCGTGACGAGGTCGCTGCCAAGAAAGACGGAGGCCCGCTCCTAGCCCCCCGGGTGGGGGTGAATTAGGTGCGGGGAGCGGGCTCCGAGGCCGTCGTGAACCTCGGCCGAGTTCACGACGGCCTTCACGAATTCGGCCCCCTGCGGAGAATTCCGCCCTGGGTCTCTTAACACCCCTTCAAAGATAAACCCGAAAATAATACAAGACTACGCAATCCTACAAACTGTTCCTTTACACATCCAAAAGACTTAACAAGTCCTTCAAACAGAAGCACATTAGATTTAAATTCAATACTGAGACCTTTTTACAATTCTGATTTCACCAAAGGATTAAGAGATAGTCCTTCATGGCAGTGATCACCAGCAATGCAGCTCACAGCCACACCCAAGCTTTCTTCAAAACTGAAACTAAAACTCCCAAAAAGCAGAAGTGAGCTCAGCTCCCGCCCGTGACATCACTTCAGTAATATGATCAGCTCCATTTCTTAATGGTACATTTCTTAAACATTCAATTCTTAAAGGCACTCTCACATGACAAGGGTTTAAACTGGTATGGCAGCGGGATGAGAACCGATGTAAGTATTCAGAGCAGGGAAAATCATGAACAAGAGAAAAACACAGCAAAGCGAATAAGAAAAGTGATAGGCAGAGAAACCAAGGGCCTGTATCAGATAATGACACTGTAAAAAATAGTAGGGAAGAGTCAAGGATTAACCTTAAGGTTTTGTACCTGAATGCTCTTGATTAATAAGGGGATTAGGGGTTATGGGGAGAAGGCAGGAGAATGGGGATGAGAAAATATCAGCCATGATTGAATGGCGGAGAAGACTTGATGGGCCGAGTGGCCTAATTCTGCCACTATGTCTTATGGTCTTTTGGCCCAGAGCGTTCAAAATAAAATGAATGTATTAATTGCGCAGATGAAAAAAAAATGAAAAATGAAAATCGCTTATTGACACGAGTAGGCTTCAATGAAGTTACTGTGGAAAGCCCCTAGTCGCCACATTCCGGCGCCTGTCCGGGGAGGCTGGTACGGGAATCGAACCGCGCTGCTGGCCTGCTTTAAAAGCCAGCGATTTAGCCTCGTGAGCTAAACCAGCCCCTTATAATGTATAGATAGATGTATAGGGGTATGATATAGTTGGAATGACGGAGACATGGCTCCAAGGTGACCAAGGATGGGAACTAAACATTGAGGGCTGTTCAATTTTTAGGAAGGACAGACAGAAAGGAAAAGGTAATGGAGTTGCATTGTTGATTAAAGAAAATATTGACACAATTTTGAGGCAAGATGTTAGCACAGACAATGTGGAATCTGTATTGGTTGAGTTAAGAAACACTGCGGGGCAAAAAACCTTTGTAGGGGTGGCATACAGATCACAAAACTGCAGTGGTAATGTTGGGAATAGCATTAGACCCAAGGGTTCTCTCACAACTAGATTGCCAACTAATCCTTTCGCATTGCACAACACCCAGCCCAAGATGGTCTGTCCCCTTGTTGGTTCCTCATTGTATTATTGCAGAAAACTATCCCGTTTATACTCCAGGAATTTCTCCTCTATTGTATTGTGACCAATTTGACTCACAGTGGTTAGCACTGTTACTTCACAGCGCCAGGGACCCAGGTTCGATTCCTGGCTGGGTCACTGTCCGGAGTCTGCACGTTCTCCCCGCATCTTCGTGGGTTTCCTCCGGGAACTCTGGTTTCTTCCCACAAGTCTCGAAAGATGTGCTTGTTAGGTGAATTGAACATTCTGAAGTCTCCCTCAGTGTACCCAAACAGGTGCCATAGTATGGCGACTAGGGGCTTTTCACAGTAACTTCATTGCATTGTTAATGCAAGCCTGCTTGTGACACTAATAAATAGCTTGCCCATCACTACTTCCTTAGTGATGACAATCATCTCAAGGTCCTCAGCTGTCATAGCCTAATTTCCATCAGTCGCTGGCATGTTCTTTGTGTCTTCCACTGTGCAGACTGACCCAAAAAACCTGTTCAGTCCCTCAGCCATTTCCTCATCTCCCATTATTAAATCTCCCTTCTCATCCTCTAAAGGATCATATTTACCTTAGCCACTCTTTTTTGTTTTATATATTTGTAGAAACTTTTACTGTCTGTTTTTATATTCTGAGCAAGTTTACTCCCATAATCTATCTTACTCTTCTTTATAGCTTTTTTTTAGTAGCTTTCTGTTGCCCCCTAAAGAATTCCCAAACCTCTAGTCTCCCACTAATCTTTGCCACTTTGTATGCTTTTTCCTTCAATTTGATAATCTCCCTTTTTCCTTAGATATCATGTATATTCCTTTATTATTATATCAGGAGCAGAGACCCCAACTAATATTTAATAATAATCTTAATTACCACAGAGAGCATTAGATCTCTGTGGGTGACTTTCTTTAATGTCATCAATGAGTGCTATCACCTGGCTGCTAGCCTCAAAATCTGGGTCATTAAGTTTTACATGTATATAAATATAGTAGATATATGTGAAAGTCGCCATTGTCCCACAGAACCATCGGCTGCTCTTCCCTTTTGAGAGAAAGAGAGAACTGACTGGTGATGATTTAACCTGAGGGTCACCACACCTCTGGGGCAATGTTGGGAAGGCGAGACAGATAATCTCAGATGATATGGGAATTGAAACTCCGCTGTTCATGTTGTTCTTCATCACAAACCAGCCATCCAGCCAACTAAGCTAACTGACCCCAGTAGATGTAAGTAACACCTATGGGCAGCACGGTAGCATTGTGGATAGCACAATGGCTTCACAGCTCCAGGGTCCCAGGTTCGATTCCGGCTTGGGTCACTGTCTGTGCGGAGTCTGCACATCCTCCCCGTGTGTGTGTGGGTTTCCTCCGGGTGCTCCGGTTTCCTCCCATAGTCCAAAGATGTGCAGGTTAGGTGGATTGGCCATGATTAATTGCCCTTAGTGTCCAAAATTGCCCTTAGTGTTGGGTGGGGTTACTGGGTTATTGGGATAGGGGGAGGTGTTGACCTTGGGTAGGGTGCTCTTTCCAAGAGCCGGTGCAGACTCGATGGGCCGAATAGCCTCCTTCTGCACTGTAAATTCTATGAAATTCTATCTTTATTTATATATCCTATGGGTGCGATTTAACGGCCTTGTTGCTCCCGACTTGGTGTGTGTTGAATCTCGCGAGAGGTCTCTCGCGGGATTTACGATGCGCTAAACGCCTTGTGAGATTTAACAAAACTTAGCAAGACTTCTAGATCTGGAGCTCGCCCTCACTGGCCATTAGGCTAATTTAAACATGCGTCGCAGGATTCTCCTGACGTCCGGAGCTAAATGGCCGTGTCTGTGAGACCTCGCCAGGGCGCCGTTTAGTATTGGTTTCCATCAGCATGGACAGGTTGTAACGGCATCTAAGGGGTCTCCCGGGCCATTAGAGACCTCCAGGTGGTCGGGGACAGGACAGTGTGGCACTCCCTCTGGCACTTGGGCACCTTGACACTGCCAGCCTGGAACACTGGCAGTGCCACCTGGATACCTTGACACTTCCAGGCTGGCAGGCTCACTGTTGGGGTGCCAGGTTGGCAGTGCCAAGGTGCCCAGGTGCCAGGTTGGCACTGACAGAGACCTAACCTGGGGACCAGCGGAGGAGGGGCGAGGGAGTATTCCCAGGAGCCTCCCCGAGGTTGGAGGAGAAAGGGAGCTGTGAAAACTGAGTGCATTGAAATGGGGGGGAAGTATCAGGGTAGCCACACAAAATGGCGCCTCAATCTGTGAGGAGCCTTTCCTGTTGAGCTCACCAGTTGTAAATTACACAAAAGTAACTCCCTGAGGCCAAAAAACCTGGCAAAGTATATGTAGTACACACATATCCACATTGTCATGGGACTGCCCCTTTCCAAAATGATTTTGTCTTATCACATGGCTTCAGTGATGTCATTGTGTGGGTGGAGCTGGGCTGTGGCTCTGGGAGTTGGTTTTACTTTCACTTTGAGTTTGAACTGGTTTTGTTCTGCACAGGTTGAAAGAAGGTTTTTCCTCTCTCTGCATTTCAAAAGCTGTTTTCAGACAGCTTGATAACTTGAAAAGAACTAACTGTTTTCTGGAAGAAATTCAAACCTGCTATTTTGGAAAGGAAACAAGAGCATCTATGCCATGTCTTGAGTGCTATACTGGGCCAAACCATTGAAAAGGGTTTTCTGGTTTATGGGATCTTGTTATTAAATTGGAACAGCTAAAGGGGGTATTTATTCAGGGTTATACATAGAGTACTGTAGCTGTGTGGGGTATTTATGTTGATAGTTGATAATAATGCTTAATGTGTGTGTTTATAAAAATGTTAACTAAATTTATAGAATAAACTTTGTTTTTGATTAAAAGTGCTTGAGGGCTCTGCTGAATAACACCTGAAAGAGAGGCCCTTGTGCTCATCATAACCAAAATCAATAAACAGATGTAGGTCAGGTGAACTCCATGATATACTTTGGAGTTTTCTAAACCCTGGCCCATAACAACGCACATATATATATTTATCTACAAAGCACTTTTAAAATGCATTCATAGTATATTTATCTGCTCTTTAATCCAGAAGCAAAACCTTTGCCCACTCTAAGTTTCCTTAATATATATTAATTATAGATTAAACAAACATATAATGGGCTTGATGTTTTCTGGTGCTGGATTAAAGAACAGATAAATAAACTATGAATATATTTTGAGAGTACTTTGCAGGGAATAGCTAAAGTAGAAAACTTTGCCAGGCCGTCAAACCAAATTACGTTGTGTGTGTTTTGACATGTTTTGATGAAAAAAGTTATACAAATTATTCTCTGTTATATAATAACATGGTTCATCTACTGAAACGCAATTGGTTGAAGGGTGTGTTTTGTCAGACAATTATATCAAAACCCATGGTGACACATCTATGACCTACCATACTTCCCATACTTATAACAAAAATGAACTTTTTGAAACTAAAATATAAGTTGCCATTGGTTGCTCAGGGACATACAATATTAGGGCAGAAAGGAAATATAAAAGTGCTTTGTTCATGTAGGGAATAAGACACTGAAGTCCAAGTTTCAGAACATTTTTTACCAGTATTTAGTGACAGAAAAATCTGGAAATATTCAGCAGGTCGGCAGCAGCTGTGCAGAGAGAGACAGATTTAATGGGCTGAATTCTCCGTCGGCGGAATTCTCTGTTGCGCCAGCAGTGCATGTATATCCGTGGGTTTCCCGGTGGTGTGGGATGGCCACAATTGCAAATCCCATTGGCAGGTGGCGGGAACGGAGAATCCCACTGTCGGCGAGGGTGCACAGCCCAGGAAAACGCGGCTGGCGCACCGGATCATCCCGCCCTATGTGTTTCAGGTCAACGTTCTTTCATTTGAATCGCTGAGATGATAGTGTGGCAAGTTGAAATGTTAACTCTGTTTTCCTCTCCCCAGATGTTGCCTGACGTGCTACTTATTTCTCGCTTTTTCTGTTTTCCGTTATCCACAGTATTCTGCTTTTGTAACAGTATTACCTATGTCAGGTCTCCATCAGCATTATGGGATTCTGAGTAAGTCCAAAGGAGGGCTCGTAGACCTTTTTATAAACACATTCATGGGATATGAGCATCACTGGCGGGTTTAGCATGTTCTAATGCCCGTCCTTAATTGTCCTTGAGTGGCGGTGGTGGTGGCCTTGAACCACTGCAGTCCATGTAGTGTAGGTACACCCACAGTGCTGATAGGAAGAGAGTGCTAGGACTTTGAGTCAGCGACAGTGAAAGAAAACTGCTGGACAATCTCCGCAGATCTGGCAGCATCTCTGGAGCCAGAACAAATCTAACATTTCGAGTCGGTCCGATTTGCCAAAGCAATGAGAGAATACTCATAGAATACCTACAGTGTAGAAAGAGGCCATTCAGCCCATCAAGTCTGCACCAACTCTCCAAAGGAGACCTTAGGCACACTCGCCCACCGTAAGTCTATTACCCCACCTAAACTTTGGGCACCAAGGGGAAATTTAGCATGGCCAATTCAATTAACGTGTACATCTTTAGACACTATGGGGCAATTTATTATGGCCAATCCATCAACCTGCACATCTTTGGACTGTGGGGGAAAACTGGAGCACCCAGTGGAAACCCACACAGACATGGGGACAATGTACAAACCCCACACAGCCAATCACCAAGGTCAGAATTGAATTCAGTCCCAGGTGCTATGAGGCAGCAGTGCTAACCACTGTGCTACCGTGTCAGTGATACTGTTCCAAGTCAGGATGTTGTGTGACTTGAAGGGGAACTTGACAATAGCGCCGTTTCTAGATGTCTGTCCACATATTCTTCTAACCACCCTTCCCTATCCCACACTGTCAACAGGCTCTTTTTTTTTTTACCATATCTCCTAGATCTTCATAACTAACAAACAAAACAGTGAAAATAGAAAACATCACTTTTTAAATATCCATATGATTTTTGTCCTGGATTGCTTTGAGCAGGATATCAATCTTTAATTGAAAGGGGGAGAGATTTGAATTCATATAGCATATAACTACATCCCTCAGACACATCTCACTCTGATTCACATCCAGTGAACTATTTTAAAGTGCAACACTGTGCGAACAGCTATTTTGGACAGGATCCTGCAATTAGGAATCAGGTCATAGCTGACGTTTTCCAATCCATTGCTTCCTGCTATGTTCGCCTTATTAAAATGGATGTGTAGAAAATCCTGGATTGCCAAATTTAGAATTGAAAAAAACGGTTGAACTATTTTTGGCACTGATGATTCGGGGTGGCATGTTAGTTAAGGAGACTATCCTCCACTGTTTGAATGGTCTATCAACATCTTTCAAATAAGCTAATGGGACCTTGGGCAGGACTTTGCAGCAACCCATCTGGACAACACTGAAATAGCAGCCGACAGAGTGAATCCAAACCCTGGGGATGTCAACCTGACACTTCCTATTCCACAATTCAGCATGCTGCAGACTTGAAGCAAGGTGAAATGAAATGAAAATCGCTTATTGTCACGAGTAGGCTTCAATGAAGTTACTGTGAAAAGCCCCTAGTCGCCACATTCTGGCGCCTGTCCGGGGAGGCTGGTATGGGAGGCTGTACAAGGTGGCACAACACAGTAAAGAAGGACTAACATTTTTTCAAGACCACCAATGATAGCCTGAGGCGTCATTGACTCATAAAATCCCAACGATACAGATGGAGGCCATTCAACCCATCGAATCTGCACCGACCCTCTACAAGGGCACTCTGCAACATGTCTACTCCCCCACCCACCCCACCCTACCTCCATAACCCCAGCTAACCTGGATACTAAAGGGCAATTTAGCATGGCCGATCCACCTAACCTTTACACCTTTGGACTGTGGTAGGAAACCTGAGCTTCCGGAGGAAACCAACGCGGACATGGGGAGAATGTACAAACGCCACACAGTCACCCAAGGTCAAGTTGAACCCTGATATCTGGCTCTGTGAGGCAGCAATGCTAAACAGTATCGCCGTGCCACCAATCAGGAACAATTGGGAACATCCTTTCTGCATCTATCCTGTCTAGTCCTGTTAGAACTTGATTAGTTTCTATGAGATTCCCCTCATTCTTCAGAACTCCAGCAAGTATAATTCTAGCCGACTCAATCTTTCCTCATATGTCCGACCCGTCAGCCCAGAAATCAGTCTGGTAAACCTTTCCTGCACTCCCTCTATTGTAAGAACATCCTTCCTCAGATAAGGAGATCAATAAACTACAGACAGTATTCCACGTGAGGCCTCACCAAGGCCCTGTAAAATTGCAGCAAGACATCCCTGATCCTGAACTCCATCCTCTCGCTATGAAAGCCAACATACATTTGCCTTCTTAACCGCCTGCTGCACCTTTGTGCTTACGTTCAGTGACTGGTGTACAAGGACTCCCGGGTCTCGTTGCACATACCCCTCTCCTCATTTATAATCATTCCGATACTAGTCTGCCTTCCCGTTTTTGCCACCAAAGTGGATAACCTCGCATTGATCCATCTGCCATTCACTTGCCCACTTACCTTTTCCACGCTGAAGCATCTCTGCATCCTCCTCACAGCTCACCATCCCACCCAGCTTTGTGTCCTCTGCAAATTTTGAGAAATTGGCCGGGATTCTCCCTTCTAGGGACTAAGTCCCTAGGGAATGACAGGCAGGAAAAACCAGTGCCAACCACTGGGGTGACAACAGCCCCCGAAAGTGCGGAATTCCCCACACTTTCAGGTGGACGCTTGAATGGTTAGCGCCGCTCCAGCCGGCACAGAAGGGACAACACGAGTTCGCGCATGCACTGAAGGGCCAGCCTGATCTCGCACATGCGTGCAACGGACCGGCGTGATTCCACGCATGCGCAGACCAGTGGGTGTATTTTGCCGTATGCGCAGAGGGTTCTCTTCTCCGCGCCGGCCATGGCGGAGCCCTAGAGGGGCCCGGCATGGAAGAAAGAAGGCCCCCACGGAACAAGCCCGCCCGCAGATCGGTGGGCCCTGATCGCGGGCCAGTCCACCGTGGGGCTCCCCCCGGGGTCGCATACCCCCCCCCCCCGCCCCCGCCCGAGGACCACCCATGCATACTCACCTGCCAGGTCCCGCCGGTGCGTGAGTTGAGTGATTCACGCCGGCGGGACTGGCCAAAAATGGACGGCCGCTCGGCCCACCGGAGAATCGCCAGAGGTGCCGCTGCCGTCCAATAAACGGCGCCGGAGAATACGGCAGCCGGCGTCAGGGTGGTGAGGTGGGATTCGCGCTGCCTCCCCCCAGGGTTTCTTTGACCCGGTGGGGGGGTCGGAGAATCCCACCCATTATATTTAGTTCCCTCTTCTAAATCATTGATGTAAATTGTGAATAGCTGGGGTCCCAGAACCAATCACTGCGGTACCCCATCGTCACTGCCTGTCATTCTGAAAAAGACCCGTTAAGTCCTACTCTTTGTTTCCTATCTGCCGACCAGTTTTCTATCCAGCTCAATTCACTACCCCCAATCACATGTGCTTTAATTGTACACTCTAATCTCTTATGTGGCACTTTGTCAAAAGCCTTCAGAAAGTCCAAATAAACAACATTCACTGGCTGCCTCTCGTTAACTTTACGAGTTACATCCTCGAAGAATTTCAGTAGATTTGTCAAGCATGATTTCCTGCCACTGTTTTGTAAAGTGGTCTGCTATTAAACCTTTTACAGCAGACTCTAGATTTTTTTCCCACTGCTGACATCAGGCTGACTGGTCTATAATTCCTTTTCTCTCTTCCCCCCTTTTTAAAGAGTGAGGTTACATTAACTACTCTCCAATCCATTGGAAACATTCCAGAGTCTATAGAATCTTGGAAGATGACCACAAGTAGTACAAACACTATTTATCGGATCACTTCCTTAAATACTCTGGGATGTAGATTTTCAGGCCCTAGGAATTTATCAATCTTCAACCCATCAATTTCCCCAACACCATTTCTCTATTAATACTGATTTCCTTCAGTTCCCCCCTCTCACTAAACCTTGTGTTCCCCAACATTTCTGGGACATTATTTGTGTCCTCCTTTGTCAAGGTAGAGCCAAAGTATTTAGTTGGTCAGCCATTCTTTGTTCCCCAACGTAAATTCTCCTCTTTCTGACTGTAAGGGACCTACATTTGTCTTCACTGATCCTTTTCTCTTCACAAACCTATAGAAATTCTTATAGTTAGTTTCTATGTTCCCCGCAAGCTTACTCTCGTACCCTATTTTTCGCTTCTTAATCAATCCCTTGGTCCTCCTCTGTTGAATTTTAAACTGTTCCCAATCCTCAGGTCTGTTGTTTTAACTGGTCAATTTGTACACCTCTTCCTTGGATCTAATACTATCTCTAATTTCCCTTGTAAGCCATGATTTTGCTGCCTTTCCTGTTTTACTTTTGCACCAGACAGGAAAAAACAATGAAGTAGATAAAGGCAAATTACTGCGGATGCTGGAATCTGAAACAAAAACAAAAAATACTGGATAATCTCTGCAGGTCTGATAGTATCTGTGGAGAGAAATGGAAGCTAAGAAAAGAAAAACAAGGGAGCCACCTACCTAGTGCCAAGGGCTGTGCCCTCTGAATGGTGCGGGTTTGAGGCACGCGGCAGATCACAGTGAATCTTGGCACATGCTTTGCCAAGTACTACAGGTCTCTTGGGAAACAAAAGTGTTATTTAAGAACTCCAATGGTCTGCTCGATCACATTTCAATGACAAATTTCGGACTTTCGTGACATGAATGCAGCCCTGTCCTGGGGGGCTGTGCAGTGGAGTCATGAGTCACATGGTCATGGGTAACCCTTGTTCCTCAGTGGCCAGCCATTGGTTTGCCATGGTTTCTCAAATGCAGATGGAAGAGTGGGCTGCTGCAGAATGAAGGCATCATGACTACCGCCAGAATACCACACATTAACCTGCGTGATGCACTAAGAATGGTCACTGACCAGTGGGACATTGTGGGAGTGGGATTCCTCCTCGTCACGGTACATGTCAGTGTGACACTTGCAAATATGTGTGCTGAACTAAATTTTACAACTTTATTCCTTACAGTCTAAGAACAAATGGAGTCGGAGAGCCTGAAATGTTGGAAGTGTAAAGTGTAAGAGAAAGAGAAGCGGATGTTTTAAGCTTAGCTCTTTCCAAGGAATTTCTGATTGAGTCGGTTTCCAAGCCTCTAGAAGTGAGTCAGGGAATCAATAGCATCAGGATATTTCAAGATGGAGATCGTTATAGCTGTATGAAAATCTAGATCCTGTTGGAGGTCGGCCTTGGTCCTATCAGTGTGGGTTTAAGCTCTGAGTTCAGTCCTGAGATGCACTCCCAGTGCTTTTGAGCTCCATCCACTGACAAATAGAACTTCCCGTTTGACGGCTTCCTTGGCTTTGTTTCTTGCTGAGGCGACACGTTCCGCACTCAAGTGTATTCCCATGACCCTACTAAAAAAAGTCAACAGTGTGTGCCCAGTGAAGCTTATTAATGGAATGTTTTGTTTTGTTTTCATTGGCTGCTGATATGGAACATTACCACCACATCACACAGGAACAAAAATCGCCTGATGACTACATTAGCAACTCAACAGTCTTGCTGTCAAATTATTGCCAAGGAAGTAAGCTAAACAGCAGTGACCCAGGTAGGAAAATGGAGCCCAGCGCAGAGCCTTCCTGTACAGATGGCCATTGCACATGATCTAGAGATGCTGGACAGAGAGCAAGACTTTATGGACCTGTCAAAGTCAATGGACGTTTGCCTGCCAATAAGCGCTCAATAAGACATTAGGTGTTATTAGAAGGTTAGTTGTAGACCTCTTGCTTTAAAGTCAGAAGATTATGTGGTCACGTCCACACCTGGGACTTACGCACAACATTTACACTGACACTCCCGTATGTTAAGAGTGCATAGCACTGTCAGATGTGCCATCCTTTGGATGAGATGCCAAAGTGAGGTCCAGTCTGCGCTCTCAGCTGAATAAGGGCTGGTTTAGCTCAGCGGGCTAGACAGCTGGTTTGTGTTGCAGAACAAGGCCAGTAGCGCGGGTTCAATTCCCGTACCAGCTTACCCGAACAGGCTCCGGAATGTGGCGACTAGGGGCTTTTCACAGTAACTTCATACCTGTGACAATAAAAGATTATTATTATTATATCAAAAGCCCCATGGCACTATTTTGAAGAGAAGCAGAAATTCCCTTCTGTGCCCTGGCCAACATTTATCTTTGAACAAACGCCACTAAAACAGATTAATATGGCATTGCTGTGTGCAAATTGGTTGTTGCAGGTCCTACATTCCTATAGTCACTGGACTTCAAAATTACTTCATTGGCTACAAAGCAGTTTGGGATACCCTGAGGTTACGAAAGGTTAGTTATACAAAGGCCCCTCTCCTTTGTTTTGCCGCTTGACGCAGCACCTAATGTGCGGCACAACTTCCATCCGGGAATAATAGTAAAATAATCCTGGTGCACCAAGATTGTGCACTTCAAGAAGATTTCCATATGTAGTTAACTGTAATGTTAGAGTTTGATTTTTCCAATTTGTAGAGATTAATATATGACACATCTAAAATTTACCACATCACCGCTTTCCAATCTCTTCCCCAGCGACTTGAATCAAAACCTGAGGTCTTTGCCTGTAATAATTTGCTCCAATTATATAAACATCTTTTCAGTCAGTTGCTCGTGCTTGCCCAGTGTGGAAATATTTTGACTTGGAATCCAAGTTCTCACCTTATTGCACAATTCTGCATGTTTCCTTCATTGGCTTCAGTTTATATCATTAAAATTTCTAAGCAGCCACTTGTGTTAAACTGGAGTATTAAAAACCAGACTCTGAAGATTTATACAATCCAGTCTTTTAGACATTGCGTTTGATGATTTCAGTACCTATGCTGAAAATATGAAGAGAGTATTTGTTGCGAAGGTGGAATATAACTGCAGTATTGGAAATATCTCCCAGCGTAATGTGGGAAATCGAGAGAAAAACATGTTATCATGGACAGATACAGCTTATTGACTTTGAGCAACAGATTCAGGATGAAATTGGAACAGTCTGACATTGATAAAGAATCCATGAGCACATTCATGTGACACTTCTTTATCTTCCTTTATTTATTTTTTCATGGGATGTGGGCCTCGCTGGCTGGGCCAGCATTGATTGCCCATCCCTATTTGCCCTTGCTTAGAGGGCATTTAAGAGTCAACCACATTGCTGTGGATCTGGAGTCACATGTAGGCCAGGCCAGGTAAGGGCGGCAGATTTCCTACTCTAAAGGACATTAGTGAACCAGTTGGGTTTTTTCAGTCATCGACAAAAATGGTTTCACATTTAATTCCATTCTCTTTTAAAAAAATCAAATTTCACCATCTGCCATGAAGGGATTCAAACCATCCCGAAGTGGCCTTCAGAAGGATGTGGTGATCCCCTTTCTTTAAATGCTGCAGTCCATCTGGAGAGGGTGTAATGGTCCCTCACTGGAAAGACAAGCGGGGAAGATGGGGATTTGGGGAGTGGGGTGGGATACTGTAAGGTTCTGCAGATGTTCTTCCTGCTGCCTCCCTGCCTGTTACCAACCTGGAATCAACCTTAGAGGGGAAAGGGAAGTTTTGGGGCAGTCCACTCAAGCCACCCTCAATTGAGACCCCCTAGGCACCAATTAATGAGCACTTAAGGGCTTCTTGCTGCCCGGCTGTAGTTTCTATGCCAGGTGCAATGGGGAAACCAGGAAGGTTAGCATCATAGAACATAGAACATAGAACGATACAGCGCAGTACAGGCCCTTCGGCCCTCGATGTTGCACCGACATGGAAAAAAACTAAAGGCCATCTAACCTACACTATGCCCTTATCATCCATATGCTTATCCAATAAACTTTTAAATGCCCTCAATGTTGGCGAGTTCACTACTGTTGCAGGTAGGGCATTCCACGGCCTCACCACTCTTTGCATAAAAAACCCACCTCTGACCTCTGTCCTATATCTATTACCCCTCAATTTAAGGCTATGTCCCCTCGTGCTAGCCACCCCCATCCGCGGGAGAAGGCTCTCGCTGTCCACCCTATCTAACCCTCTGATCATTTTGTATGCCTCTATTAAGTCACCTCTTAACCTTCTTCTCTCTAACGAAAACAACCTCAAGTCCATCAGCCTTTCCTCATAAGATTTTCCCTCCATACCAGGCAACATCCTGGTAAATCTCCTCTGCACCCGTTCCAAAGCTTCCACGTCCTTCCTATAATGAGGCGACCAGAACTGTACGCAATACTCCAAATGCGGCCGTACTAGAGTTTTGTACAACTGCAACATGACCTCATGGCTCCGGAACTCAATCCCTCTACCAATAAAGGCCAACACACCATAGGCCTTTTTCACAACCCTATCAACCTGGGTGGCAACTTTCAGGGATCTATGTACATGGACACCGAGATCCCTCTGCTCATCCACACTACCAAGAATTTTACCATTAGCCAAATATTCCGCATTTCTGTTATTCTTTCCAAAGTGAATCACCTCACACTTCTCCACATTAAACTCCATTTGCCACCTCTCAGCCCAGCTCTGCAGCTTATCTATGTCCCTCTGTAACCTGCAACATCCTTCCGCACTGTCTACAACTCCACCGACTTTAGTGTCGTCTGCAAATTTACTCACCCATCCTTCTGCGCCCTCCTCTAGGTCATTTATAAAAATGACAAACAGCAACGGCCCCAGAACAGATCCTTGTGGTACGCCACTCGTAACTGAACTCCATTCTGAACATTTCCCATCAACTACCACTCTCTGTCTTCTTTCAACTAGCCAATTTCTGATCCACATCTCTAATTCACCCTCAATCCCCAGCCTCCGTATTTTCTGCAATAGCCGACCGTGGGGAACCTTATCAAACGCTTTACTGAAATCCATATACACCACATCAACTGCTCTACCCTCGTCTACCTGTTCAGTCACCTTCTCAAAGAACTCGATAAGGTTTGTGAGGCATGACCTACCCTTCACAAAACCATGCTGACTATCCCTAATCATATTATTCCTATCTAGATGATTATAAATCGTATCTTTTATAATCCTCTCCAAGACCTTACCCACCACAGACGTTAGGCTCACCGGCCTATAGTTACCGGGGTTATCTCTACTCCCCTTTTTGAACAAAGGGACCACATTTGCTATCCTCCAGTCCTCTGGCACTATTCCTGTAGCCAATGATGACCTAAAAATCAAAGCCAAAGGCTCAGCAATCTCTTCCCTGGCTTCCCAGAGAATCCTAGGATAAATTCCATCCGGCCCCGGGGACTTATCTATTTTCACCTTGTCCAGAATTGCCAACACTTCTTCCCTACGCACCTCAATGCCATCTATTCTAATAGCCTGGGTCTCAGCATTCTCCTCCACAATATTATCTTTTTCTTGAGTGAATACTGACGAAAAGTATTCATTTAGTATCTCGCTTATCTCCTCAGCCTCCACACACAACTTCCCACCACTGTCCTTGACTGGCCCTACTCTTATCCTAGTCATTTTTTTATTCCTGACATACCTATAGAAAGATTTTGGGTTTTCCTTGATCCTACCTGCCAAAGACTTCTCATATCCCCTCCTTGCTCGTCTCAGCTCTCTCTTTAGATCCTTCCTCGCTTCCTTGTAACTATCAAGCGCCCCAACTGAAACTTCATGCCTCATCTTCACATAGGCCTCCTTCTTCCTCTTAACAAGAGATTCCACTTCTTTGGTAAACCACGGTTCCCTCGCTCGACCCCTTCCTCCCTGCCTGACTGGTATGTACTTATCAAGAACATGCAATAGCTGTTCCTTGAACAAGCTCCACATATCCAGTGTGCCCAACCCTTGCAGCCTACTTCTCCAACCAACACATCCTAAGTCATGTCTAATGGCATCATAATTGCCCTTCCCCCAGCTATAACTCTTGCCCTGCGGGGTATACTTATCCCTTTCCATCACTAACGTAAAGGTCACCGAATTGTGGTCACTGTTTCCAAAGTGCTCACCTACCTCCAGATCTAACACCTGGCCTGGTTCATTACCCAAAACCAAATCCAATGTGGCCTCGCCTCTTGTTGGCCTGTCAACATATTGTGTCAGGAAACCCTCCTGCACACATTGTACAAAGAACGACCCATCTAATGTACTCGAACTATATCTTTTCCAGTCAATATTTGGAAAGTTAAAGTCTCCCATAACAACTACCCTGTTACTTTCGCTCTTTTCCAGAATCATCTTTGCCATCCTTTCCTCTACATCCCTAGAACTATTAGGTGGCCTATAGAAAACTCCCAACAGGGTGACCTCTCCTTTCCTGTTTCTAACCTCAGCCCATACTACCTCAGAAGAAGAGTCCCCATCTAGCATCCTTTCCGCCACCGTAATACTGTCCTTGACTAGCAGCGCCACACCTCCCCCTCTTTTGCCCCCTTCTCTGAGCTTACTAAAACACCTAAACCCCGGAACCTGCAACAACCATTCCTGTCCCTGCTCTATCCATGTCTCTGAAATGGCCACAACGTCGAAGTCCCAGGTACCAACCCATGCTGCCAGTTCCCCTACCTTATTTTGTATACTCCTGGCATTGAAGTAGACACACTTCAAACCACCTACCTGAACACTGGCACCCTCCTGCGAAGTCAAATCTGTGCTCCTGACCTCTATACTCTCAATCTCCCGTACCCCAAAACTACAATCCAGGTTCCCATTCCCCTGCTGAATTAGTTTAAACCCCCCCAAAGAGCACTAACAAATCTCCCCCCCAGGATATTGGTGCCCCTCAGGTTCAGATGTAGACCATCCTGTCTATAGAGGTCCCACCTTCCCCAGAAAGAGCCCCATCCTCAGGCCTTAGACAGTTGGGGGGTGGGGGTGGAGTGGGTGAATAGAGGATGGGGAGCTGCTTTACCAACTGGCAGATGCCTCAAAGTCTGCCCTCCCCCCCCCCCCCGAATGTTGCCTTCCTCCCCCCCCCATCACCTATTCCCGCTATCCCTGACCTCTGCAACATGACCCCCACCCCTCTTGCTGCTGCCCCCTTCCTCCATCAAGGAACCTGGATCTTTCTTTACTGAGTTCTTGATGCAATCTCATCAGCGGCCACCACTCCTGGGTGATGCGGTTGCGACGAGAGAGGTGCCAACCAATCAGATATCTGAGAGGAGAATTCCAATTAAGAAGGCCAATTATCTCTCCACAGAGAGGCTCCACAGAGGCTGCGGGGAAGCCATCAGGTGCTGGGGTGCATTCCCTGCCAACTCGCTCAGTGGCTTGGCTGGGAATCCCGCCATTCGAAAAAGTCTGCCCTTGTTGTAAGTGCACCCGCAGTGCTCTTAGGAAGGGTGTCTCTGGACTTTGACCCAATGAAGGAACGGGAATATGGTTCCAAGTCAGGATGATGTGTTACTTTGAGGGGAGCTTGCAGGTAGTGATGTTCCTATGCATCTGCTGCCCTTGTTCTTCCAAGTATTAGAGGTGCTGGGTTTACAATGTGCAGTCGAAGGAGCCTTAGTATGTTGCTGCAGTGCATCTTACTGCCTGGTGGTTGAAGGGCTGAATATTTAAAATGGGGCATTGAGCATTGATCAAGCTGGCTGGTTTGTATTGAATGGTGGTGAGCTTCTTGAGTCTTGCACGCATCCATTACGAGGAACAAAGGGTTCTTGGAGTGTTTGTCCATAGATCTCTGAAGGCAGGAGTGCAAGTTAATAGGGTGGTGAAAAAGGCATATGGGACACTTGCATTTATCAATCAAGGCATAGGTTACAAAACCAGGGAGTTTGTGTTGGAGTTGTATTGAACTTTGTTGCGGACACAGCTGGAGTGCTGTGTGCAGTTCTGGTCGTCACATTATACGAAATATATGATTGCACTGGAGGGGGTGCAGAGGCGTTTCATCAGGATGTTGCCTGGGATGGATCATTTAAGTTATAAAGAGAGGTTGGATAGGCTTGGGTTGTTTTAGTTGGAGCAGAGAAGACTGAGGGGCGATCTGATCGAGGTGTACAAGATTATGAGGGGCATGGACAGGGTGAATAGGGAGCAGCTGTTCGCCTTAGCTGAAGGGTCAGTCACGAGGGGACACAAGTTCAGGGCGAGAAGGAGGAGGCACAGGGGGGTATTTGAAGAAAAACCCAGAGGGTTGTGACGGTCCGGAATGCCCTTCCTGGGAGAGTGGTAGAGGCGGGTTGCCTCACAACCTTTAAGAAGTACCTGGATGAGCACTTGGCACATCATAACATTCAAGGCTTTGGGCCAGGTGTTGAAAAATGGGATTAGGTAGATAGGTCAGGTGTTTTTCATGTGTCGGTGCAGACTCGATGGGCCAAAGGGCCTCTTCGGCTCTTTATTTTTCTGTGATTCAGGCAAGTGGAGTGTATCCCATCACACTCCTGATTTGAAGATAACGGATAGGCTTTGGGGAGTTGCAGAATTCCCATCCTCTGACCTGCTATTGTAGCCATAATATTGTTATGGCTCGTCCAGTTCAGTTCCTGCTCAATGATAGCCCCCAGGGTGTTGATAGTATGGGTGTGTCAGTGATGGCAATGCCATTGAATGCCATGGAGAACTGTTTAGATTCTTTCTTGTTGGAGATGGTCAAAGCTTGACACTTGTGTGACACGTATTGTCACTTGCCACTTATCAGTCCAAGCTTGATATTTTATATGCCCTCTCTATATATTTATTTATATATAACATATTATACTCACAAACTACCAGGGATTCATTGATGGAAGGAATAGGTAATGGTAATGTTACTGGACAGTAATCCAGCCAGCCAGACTGATGACTCAGGACATGTATTCAAATCCATGGATGCTCGTGGAATTTGAACTCAGTTAATAAATCTGAAATATAATAATACTCAGCAAGGTCCACATTATCCACAAGGACCATCAGCAATGTGGATCATCAGCAATGGAGAACATGACAATAATAATGTATTGCCATTAGAAGCCCTTTCCGATCTGGTTTAGCTCAGTGGGCTAGACAGCTGGCTTGTGATGCAGGACAAGGCCAGCAGCACGGGTTCAATTCCCATACCAGCTGAGAATTCTGCATTCTCCCTCTGAACAAGGGCCAAAATGTGGTGACTAGGGGCTTTTCACAGTAACTTCATTGCAGTGTTAATGTAAGCCTACTTGTGACAATAAAGATTATTTACCTTTACCTTGAATGACCTTTGGGGAAGGAAATCCACTGTTCTTACCCAGTCTGACCGACACGTGACTCCAGATCCACAAGAATGTGGTTGACTCTTAACTGTCCTCTGCAATGGCCCAGCAAGCCTCTCATATCAAGGTCAATTAGGGATGATAACAAATGCTGGCCTGCCAGTGATGGCCAGATTCCTGAAATAATGTTTTAAAAATCGAGGCACAATCAGAATAGATGAATCTGTTGTCGACAAAGTACAATATCTTGATGTATTTTTGCTGTAATGATCAAAAGAAGAACCCTTTCAATTATTCTTCCTGAAGGATATGACTAAGAAACACAAAGAATGCAATGCCTTTTGCTCTATTGGGTTTTTGGTTGGTAACACTTGACTGGATTGTCAGATGGGATTCAGTTCCAGAAATCAGGTGTAACGTTTCCGATAAGAGTCGTGGTAAAGTGGCAAAAGGTACAACTAAAGAAGGCAATGGAACTGATGTAAAGAATGTACATTCCAAACTTGCTGTCAACATACACAAGCCCAGATTTTCAAAATGAAGGAAAGCCTCTCTGTCATCGTGAAAAAGCACATAAACGCATTAACTGTCAAGTTGATTGGTACTGTCAAAGTGTCAAAACTAACTTTCAAAAGTGACTGTCAAAGTTTCCAAAATGTTAAAGGAAACCGTCAAGCTGTTAAGGCATTTCAACATCTGCCCTTTAAATCTTTGAAATCAAATGTCAAATGATTTTAGAAAAAATCACTCCTTGCTATTTCACTCAGTATGTTGACATAGTCTGAGAGTTACCATCACCTGATTATTACTGCATGACTGATTTCACAATCTTCCATTATCACAGTAGGGTGCATTCCATTTCATAGTTTTACTGACAGTTTTAAGTGGTTAGACCATAAGGCCATAAAACATAGGAGCAGAATTAGGCAATTTGGTCCATTGCGTCTGCTCTACCATTCAATCACGGCTCATATGTTTCTCATCCCCATTCTTGTGCCTTCTTCGCATAACCTCTGATTCCCTTCTTAATCAAGAACCTATCTATCTCTGTCTTAAAGACACTCAGTGATTTCGCCTTCGCAGCGTTCTGCGGCAAAGAGTTCCACAGATTCACCATCCTCTGGCTGAAATAATTCCTCTTCATCTCAATTTTAAAGAATTGGCCCTTCAGTCTGTGGCTGTGCCATCTAGTTCTAGATTTTTCCTACTAGTGGAAACATCCTATTCAATTCCACTCTATCCAGGTCTCACAGTATCCTGTAAGGGGCTTTTCACAGTAACTTCATTGAAGCCTACTCGTGACAATAAGCAATTTTCATTTTTCATTTTCATTTCATTCATTTAATTTCATTTAATTTCATTTTCAAGTTTCAATAAGGTCCCCCCTCATCCTTCTAGACTCCAATGAGTACTGACCCAGAGACCTCAACTGCTCCTCATGTATCAAGTTCTCCATTCCAGGGTTAATTCTTATGAATCTCCTCTGGACATCCTTCCTTAGATACGGGGCCCAAAACTGCTCACAATATTCCAAATGGGGTCTGACCAGAGCTTTATACAGCCTCAGAAGTACATCTCTGCTCTTGTATTCTAGCTCCCTCGACATGAATGCTAACATTGAATTTGCCTTCCTAACTGTCGACTGAACCTGCACGTTAACCGTAAGAGAATCTTGAACTAGGACTGCTGAGTCCCTTTGTGCTTCCGATTTCCTAAGCTTTTCCTATTTAGAGAATAGTCTATGCCTCCATTCCTCCTTCCAAAGTGCATAACCTCACACCTTTCTACAGTGCGTTCCATCTGCCACTTCTTTGCCCACTCTCCTCGCTGTCCAAGTCCTTCTGCACCCCTCCTGCTTCCTCAATACTACCTGTCCCTCTGAAGATGGTTTAGATCTTTGAAGTGGGACTACTACAACGTTTGTTTTTTCAAGGATTAAGCACGAGAATGAAATGTTTATTATTGCAAATATGTAGGTGAAGGGATGTAAATGTAGTAAATGGATCTTTATGAATGAGAGTGTAATTTTTAATAAAGTCTGCAATACTTGGAAAATGATTTTATTTCATCTCAGCATGGATCTTGAGGTCTGGTCATGGTGGAGACTGGAAGAGTTGGCATGGAATGTGTAAGGGCAAAGGGTGATGTGTGGGGGCATGGGTTGGTACTAAGTTGGTGTAGTGGCTATAAATGACCGTGGGGATGGGTAGAGGCCATAGTTTGTCATGGAAGGTGTGAGGGGTCATGTGGGACAGGTAGAGAGCCATAAGGTGGAATGGATGGGGCTTGCAGAGTATGGGAGGGTGCAAGAGTGTGAGGGGTGAGGCCTGGAATGCTGGTTTCTATTTTGTTCATTTTTTTCCAATCATAGTGCTGGAACACAGAGGCAGGCTCCGCATCCAGCCCATGTCCGCACCTGGCATCCTCCACACTTTTTCTATGTAAGAAGTCTCACATCACCAGGTTAAAGTCCTCCAGGTTTGTTTCGAATCACTAGCTTTCGGAGCACTGCTCCTTCCTCAGATGAATGAAAAGGTGGGTTCCAGAAAAATATACACAGCCAAAGTCAATGATGCCGGACGATACTTTGAATGCGAGTCTTTGCAGGTAATTAAGTCTTTACAGGTCCAGACGGAGCGACTGGAGAGAGGGATAATCACAGGTTAAAGAGGTGTGAATTGTATCAAGCCTGGACAATTGGTCGGATTTCGCAAGCCCAGGCCAGATGGTGGGGGGTGAATGTCGCATTACATTCACCCCCCCCACCATCATTTTTATTTTATTGATAATTTCTTGAGACTGAATTAAAATTCTTAAACACAGTGTTGAGATCTGAGCTTACATTATCAGTCCAAGTAGCGAGAACACTAGTCCAGTAGCATCACCCTAGTCTGCAGTAAACCTGGAAGCTGGTTAATTGCCAGTAGTTTAGTCAAACATCTCCAATCCCATCTTGATTTGATCAATAAACATAAAAAGTTGTGATATGTGCTGCATGTATCTGTGCAGCAATCCTGCATAGAATGAAATCAGCGCCATGCTGGAAACACAGATCGAGGAGATTTATTGTAATATTTATCAGATCTACAATACAAACCCAAACTGTTTGGACACTGGTTCTGTAGCATTTAGTATCATGGTATTACTTGATTCAATTTGTACAAATAACAATTTCAATTGATTCCATTACTGATAGTTGTTAATTCTTAAAGATCCTCCTGGCTGACCTTGGTGCTGTGTGGAACCCAGAAGTGCGGTGGTTAATGATTTGTTAACTGATCATGTGGGCAGTTAACCATACTTAATTTAAGTGCATACATTACCCTGGGATACACTTAGAAAATCACTTATTGGTAGCAAGCAGCCAGCATATTACATCATTTAAAAAAGGGGGCTTTGATAAGATGCCACACAGTAAACTCATGACAAAGGTTAGGGCATGTGCAGTCAGGGAAAAACACGTGAATGGGTAGCAAATTGGCCAAAAACAAAAATAGAAAACTGTGAGTATGGCAGGAATGGGCAGTTATTGCGATTGGAGGAAGGTAGAAAGTGGTTTTCCCCAAAGAGCAGAGCTGAAGTCAATGTTATTCATGATTTGCATTAATGATTTGGACTGAGTAATGCGTAACTCAACATCAAGATGTACAATGAAACCAAACTGGGGGGTATAGTTAACACTGAGGACCAATGCAACATAACACAAGACGTCCTTCAAAAACTTGCTGACTGGGCAGTTCCCAGGGGCAAATAAACTTTGACACATGGGATAGATAAATTTGAGGTGACACACAAATAGAAACATCACTTGCAACTTAGAAAACAAGAAACTGAACAGAGTAGAAGGGAGATACAGACGAACAAATCATTAAAAGCAGTCACCAAAGCAATTAAAAATGCTAACAATGCAGTGGAATCTATTCCTGGCATAGAGAATTAAAAAGTGGTGCAATAATATTAAACTTTGTACAGGACCCTGGTCAGGTTGCATAATTGTGGTCTCCATATAACAAAAGGGACACTGAAGCACTGCAGAAAGTCCAAATGATGTTGGCAAGGATGGTACTAGACCTGAAGGATTACAGTTACCAGGAAATATTGAGCAGATTTAACAGGCCTATTAGTATTTTTGAGGATGTAACTCAGAGGGTAAATAAAGGGTAATCAGTAGAAGTAGCATACTTGGATTTCCAAAAGACAGTCGGTAAAGTGCCATGCAAGATAAAGGCTCAAAAAGTTAGGGTAATATATTAGCCTGGATGGAGGATTAGATATTGGGTAAGAAGCAGAGAGCAGGGAAAAACAGGCCATTTTCAATTTGGCAGGCTGTGACTAGTAGGGTGTCACAAGGATCAATTCTGGGGCCTCATCCATGTAGGATCCATGTTAATAACAAGGCAAAGAGAACACGATTAATGTATCTAAGTTTTCTCACAATAGAAAAACCAGGTGGGAATGTTAGCTATGAGGAGCACAGACTGCAAAGGGATACAGACAAGTGAGTGCGTAACAAGGTGGCAAATGAAATATAATGAGGGGAAATATGAGGTTGTCCATTTTGGCAGCAAGAATCGATCAAAAGATATAGTTTGTAAAGTCGTGGAACGTGTCATTGTTGATGTTCAGAGAGACTTTGGTGTGTTCATACAAGGAACATGGATCGATCACAGTAAGCAATTAGGAAGGCACAGCAAGAGTGTATATATAGTAATTCACAGTTAAACATACAAGTATGCTCCTTTTATCAACCATTCAAATGTCATCACATCAAATAAGGGAAGAGGTCATCTTTCCCAACAGTAAAACTATTTTGGTTGAAGCAGGATATTGATACCCTGCTTCCTCATACATGTTGGGTAGAGTTTATAAAGTATGTTACATCATTATGATGCATCCACTCAATCTTCTCCCAAGATTCAGGTTAATTTGCACATGGCCAAACTCAGGACTCTGTGCTCCACAATAACATCTCATATTTATACAATACCTTTCATGTCGTGAACCATCCCAAGGTGCTGTCCAGGAGCATTGTCAAACAACATTTGACAGCAAGCCACAGGAGATATCAGGGCAAGTGACCAAAAGCTTGGTCAAAGAGGTAGGTTTAAAGGAGAGTCTTAAAGGCAGAAAGAGAGGTGGAGAGTTTTATGAAGGGAATTCCAAAGCTTCAGGCGGAGCTTGGCAACCAAAGACATTCTTGTCAAGCATAGAAAAAGACAAAATAGGAGCAGGAGCAGGCCATTCGGCCCAACAAGCCTCATCTGCCATTCAATGTGATCATGGCTGATCTTCTATTTCAACACCATACTCTTGCTCTCTCCCCATTCCCCTTGATGCCTTTAGCTTCGAGAAATCTATTTCCTTAACTATATTGAGTGATTTGACTCCAAAACCTTCTTTGGCAGAGAATTCACAGGTTCTCCACCCTCTGTGTGAAGAACTTTTTTCTCATTTCAGTCCTAGATGGTCCACCCCATATACTGAGACCATGACGCCTTGCTCTAGACCCCCCCCCCCCACCCCCCTAGCCAGAGGAAACTACATCCCAGCACCCAGTCTGTCCAACCCTGTCAGAATTTTATATCTCTCAATGAGATACTCTCTGAATGATGGAATGATTAAAATTGAGGCTCTGCAGGAGGGGAGAATTGAAGGAGCACAAATATCTGTCGTGGAGGAGAAAGAGATAAAAATTTATAAATATGTATGACAATTAGTAAATCAAGGCACTGCTCAACCAGGAGCTAATTTAGGTCAGCGAGCACGGGGGGTGATGGGTAAATGGAACTTAATGCGATTTATATTTACCGAGGGTGAAAACTCACCTACCTCCTGAATCCCCAAAGCCTGTCCACCATCTTCACCATTACCGGATCAAAAAACTGAAAGTCCATTCCAAACAGCACTGTGGGTGTAATTACAACACATTGACTTGCAGCGGTTCAAGGAGGTTCTTCACCGCCACCTGTTCAAGGGCAATTAGGGATGGACACAAATTGCTGGCCCGCATACCGAGAACAAATTACAAAAAAACATCTGTCAATATAACTTGAATGGTGGTTCATAGTCTGTAAATCATTTTCTTGCTGAAAAGAGACACATATCATCAAAGCTTTCCATCTTGCACTCATCAGGACAAATGTAAGAATGCCAAATTTCAAACAATCACAACAATTAAACTACAGGAGAAAAGTATGATGATTGGTTGGCAAGTCAACTCTGACTGGCTGAAGCATTGCGATTGAGAAGGCAACATGTGACCTTAAGTTCCTCAATCTCCTGGGTAACTCAAAAAATGTGCAAAGTTTGAACATCGAACATAGAACAATACAGCACAGAACAGGCCCTTCGGCCCTCGATGTTGTCCGAAACCAAGACCAAGCTATCCCACTCCCTGTCATTCTGGTGTGCTCCATGTCCCTATCCAATAACCGCTTGAAAGTTCCTAAAGTGTCCAACTCCAACATCACAGCATGCAGTCCATTCTACACCCTAACCACTCTCTGAGTAAAGAACCTACCTCGAACAGCCTTCCCATATCTCCCACCCTGAACCTTACAGTTATGCCCCCTTGTTACAGCTACATCCACCCGAGGAAATAGTCTCTGAACGTCCACTCTATCTATCCCCATCATCATCTTATAAACCTCTATTAAGTCGCCTCTCATCCTCCTCCACTTCAAAGAGAAAAGCCCTAGTTCCCTCAACCTTTCCTCATAAGACCTATCCTGCAAACCAGGCAGCATCCTGATAAATCTCCTTTGCACCCTTTCCAATGCTTCCACATCCTTCCTATAGTGAGATGACCAGAACTGCACACAATACTCCACACTGTACATACCAGGGTCATGTACAGTTGCAGCATAACCCTGCGGCTCTTAAACTCAAGCCCCCCGTTAATAAATGCTGTCACACTATAGGCCTTCTTCACGGCTCTATCCACTTGAGTGGCAACCTTCAGAGATCTGTGGACATGAATCCAAGATCTCTCTGTTCCTCCACATTCCTCAGAACCCTGCTGTGACCCTACAATCAGCATTCAAATTTGCCCGACCAAAATGAATCACCTCACACTTATCAGGGTTAAACTCCATCTACCATTTTCGGCCCAGCTCTGCATCCTATCAATGTCTCTTTGCAGCCTACAACAGCCCTCATTCATTACTCCACCAATCTTGGTGTCATCAGCAAATTTACTGACCCACCATTCAGCCCCCTCCTCCAAGTCATTGATAAAAATCACAAATAGCAGAGGACCCAGCACTGATCCCTGTGGTACACCGCTGGTAACTGGTCTCCAGTCTGAAAATTTTCCATCCACCACTACCCTCTGTCTTTTATGTGATAGCCAGTTACTTATCCAATTGTCCAAAGTTCCCTCTATCCCACACCTCCTTACTTTCTCCATAAGCCGACCATGGGGAACCTTATCAAACGCCTTAATAAAATCCATGTGTACGACATCAACTGCTCTACCTTCATCGACACACTTAGTTACCTCCTCAAAGAATTCAATCAAATTTGTGAGGCATGACTTACCCTTCACAAATCCGTGTTGACTACCCCGGATTAAGCTGCATCTTTCCAAATGGTCATAAATCCTATCCTTCAGGACCTTTTCCATTAACTTACCGACCACCGAAGTAAGACTAACCGACCTATAATTACCAAGGTCATTCCTATCCCCTTTCTTGAACAGAGGAACAATATTCGCCACTCTCCAGTCCTCTGGCACTATCCCCATGGACAGTGAGGACCCAAAGCTCAAAGCCAAAGGTTCTGCAATCTCATCCCTTAACTCCCAAAGAATCCTAGGATATATCCCATCTGGCCCAGGGGACTTGTCGACCCTCAGGTTTTTCAAAATTGCTAATACATCCTTCCTCAGAACATCTACCTCCTGCAGCCTACCCGCCTGTATCACACTCTCATCCTCAAAAACATGGCCCCTCTCCTTGGTGAACACTGAAGAAAAGTATTCATTCAAAGCCTCTCCTAATTCTTCTGACTCCATGCACAAGTTCCCACTACTGTCCTTGACCGCCCCTAACCTTACCCTGGTCATTCTTTTATTTCTCACATAAGAGTAAAAAGCCTTGGGGTTTTCCTTCACCCAACCCGCCAATGACTTTTCATGCCCCGTCCTAGCTCTCCTAAGCCCTTTTTTAGCTCATTCCTTGTTACCTTGTAACCCTCAAGCGACCCAACTGAACCTTGTTTTCTCATCCTTACATATGTTTCCTTTTTCCTCTTGACAAGACATTCAACCTCTTTTGTGAACCATGGATCCCTCACACGGCCATTTCCTCCCTGCCTGACAGGGACATACCTATCAAGGACACGCAGTATTTGTTCCTTGAACAAGCTCCACTTTTCATTTGTGCCTTTCCCTGACAGTTATTGTTTTGGATCCATTAAGAGTCACCTATTGATGGAAAATCCCACTCATGTACACACGTCATAGTAGCAACACGAAACAGCTTGTTCAATGGATCTTGACCCAGGAGAAAAAACTATCTTATGGTACAATGGCTATCCTGATTATATCATTGCTATGCATCATTCAAACTTTAACATGGGCCAATGATTGTCACTTTTGGAGCGGCAAAGTGCCCAGCCAGCCTCAAATGACTCTGGAAAAGCAAAGAACCTCAAAAACGTGAACACCAAGTGGTATCTTACACTAATAGGATGCTGCTCTCAGTCCAAAAAAAAATTCTGCTGACCACACAATTGAACAACTGCGTGTATGAATTGCCATGTGTGTAGAATGTACATCCCAGAAATGGCCGACTGAATCAAACAGCATGTTCATTCAGTTGCTTGTAATAGAGGATGTATCGTACTCAACCAGCCCATGATTACAAAACCAAACATCTACTGTTAGACGTGATTCCGCAATTGGACAGCACTTAATGAACAATCCTAAGTGCGCTAACAGCTACACTAACAACCATAATAAGATAATCAGTCAAGCTCATAACGTGGCCCATTTATGCTTGCTATACACAACATACATAATAATAATCTTTATTGTCACAAGTAGGCTCACATTAACACTGCAATGAAGTTACTATGATAATCATTCATATCATTCATAATCACAAGGGATCCATTCTCTGTAAACAAATGTTCAAACACTGTGCCCTTTTTTGCATTACCCTGGGCCTTGTGGAGCCAATGGTTTCCCGTTATTTTCTCCATGATAAAGCCCCAGCCAATCAGAGTCAACTTGCCAATCAATCAGCATCCTTTTGTCCTGTCGTACTAATTGTCCTGATGTTTGGAATTTGGCATTCTTGCATTTGTTCTGATGATTGCAAGATGAAAAACTTTGGCAATATGTCTCTCTTTTCAGCAATATTCAAGTCCTGTACCTACCAAGCAACTGCTAAGCCATTTTAAGACATTTCGAGATCATGAAAGATACCACTTAAATTCAGGTTGTTGCTTTCTCTTCTGTCTCGATCAAAGTTGCACATAAATGATTGGTGGACTGATTCATTCATTAAGACTTCTACATTTTTTATCAAATGCTATGTTAAACTGAGCTCTTTAAATGAACTAAACAGGTAGTAAACATCACTGGTAGCTTCATCTAAATCTGTCATATCTACTGAATCAACATTACCACAGATGTTTTAGAAAGAGCACTGAGTATTATATGTAACTGAGGATTCAGAATCAAGTTAGTTAACAATAGACACTATTCTATGCTATAATTTTAATGAATGGTACCAAAAAACTGAAATCAATTTTAATGCATCACCCTTTCATAGAATCATGGAATCCCTACAGAGGGAAGGAGGCCATTGGGCCCATCGAGTCTGCACCAACCTCCCAAAAGGGCATTCTACCTAGGCCCAATCCCTTGCCCTATCCAGTAACCCCACCTAACCTTTGGACACAAAGGGGCAATTTAGCATGGCCAAGCCACCTAATCTGCGCATCTTTGGACCAGGGGAGGAAATCGGAGAACCCGGAGGAAACCCACACACACATGTATGAGGAGAATGTGCAAATCCACACAGTCACCCAAGGTCGGAATTGAACCAGGATCACTGGCACTTTGAGACAGCAGTGCTAACCATTGTGCCATCTTTCTGCCCCTGGGTGGTCTGACAGGGATCACTTTATCACTGTTTTCAGCTTGTCTGGATTCATTTTTGGATATTATGACACCCAGTTGTTTGCTAATGTAATTCTTTGGCTGACTTCGGCATGGTAGCACAGTGGGTAGCACTGTTGCTTCACAGCTCCAGGGTCCCAGGTTCGATTCCCGCTCGGGTCGCTACCAGTATGCACGTTCTCCCCGTGTCTGCGTGGATTTCCTCCGGGTGCTCCGGTTTCCTCCCACAAGTCCCAAAACTGTGCTGTCAGGTGAATTGGACATTCTGAATTCTCCCTCTGTGTGCCCAAACAGGCGCCGGAATGTGGTGACAAGCGGCTTTTCACAGTAACTTCATTGCAGTGTTAATGTAAGCCTATTGTGTGACAATAAAGATTATTATTATTACTGTTAGTAACCAGGACAGACAGTGATGCCATAGAGTTATGCTGATTTCAATTAGTTGCCACAAATTATTTCACAGTGCAGAACAAGACCATTCAGATACAATCAGTCAGTTTAGCAACTATGGCATCTTCTCCTTCTGAATATTAGACCTGCAGTTGAATTTAGTTGCGACACCACCCAGGCTAAAAGAGCAATGGGTGAGACAATATTGCAACATCAGGAGCAGGAATAATCGGAAGTGGCAACATTAAACTTGGATTTTAAATTATGTTGATTGTGGGACAAAAAATTGAAATCTAAGGGAAGTAAAGAACATTTCAGTGAAAGAAGGAAACAATGTAATGGGCCTTGGTTTCATTGCAGTGAAGCAAAAGCTATTTGAAGCTTAGAGGGGGCAAAGATTGGGGAGGTAAGGATTAATCAAGGATAGTCAGCATGGCTTTGTCATAGAGAGATCAAGGGCAGAATTCTCCGCCGTCGGGATGTTCCATTTTCCCGGCAGCCCGGGGGTTCCCCGGCAGCGTGGGGGTGCCCCACAATGGGAAAGCCCATTGGCCATCCGACAAAACGGAGAATCCCGACGGCGTGCTGAACCAGAAATTTGGCGCGGCGGGACTGAGAAACCCGTCCCATGTCTTATAAAGTTGATTGATTTTTGAGGAGGTGACTGGGTGTGTAGATTAGGGCAGTGCAGTTGATGTAGTCTACATGGACTTCCGTAAGGCTTTTGACAATGTCTCGAGTGGGTGACCGATAAAGAAGGTAAGACTCCATGGGATCTAGGGCAATTTGGCAAATTGGATCCAAAATTGGCTTCCTGGCAGGAGACACAGAGTGATGGTCGGAGGTTGTGTTTGTGACTGGAAGCCTGTATCAGGTGATGTCCCCTTGCTGTTTGTAGCGTTCATTAACCTGAGGAAGGAGCAGTGCTCCGAAAGCTAGTGTTTGAAACAAACCTGTTGGACTTTAACCTGGTGTTGTAAGACTTCTTACTGTGTTCATTAATGATCTGGACTTGAATGTGGGAGGTATGATCAGGAAGTTCACAGATGACACAGAAATTGGTGGTGTATTAAATAGTGAAGTTTTCGTCCTACATTACAGGGGCAGCAGGGTAGCATGGTGGTTAGCATAAATGCTTCACAGTTCCAGGGTCCCAGGTTCGATTCCTGGCTGGGTCACTGTCTGTGTGGAGTCTGCACGTCCTCCCCCTGTGTGCGTGGGTTTCCTCCGGGTGCTCCGGTTTCCTCCCACAGTCCAAAGATGAGCGGGTTAGGTGGATTGGCCATGCTAAATTGCCCGTAGTGTCCTAATTAAAGTAAGGTTAAGGGGGGGGTTGTTGGGTTATGGGTATAGGGTGGATACGTGGGTTTGAGTAGGGTGATCATGGCTCGGCACAACATTGAGGGCCGAAGGGCCTGTTCTGTGCTGTACTGTTCTATGTTCTATGTTCTATGATGGTCAGAATGGAGCTGTAAATAAGTTGCCATTGTCCCAGATGGCCATAGGCTGCTTTCCTCTTTGACGGGGAGAGCTGACTGGTGGTGATTTAACCTGAGGATTACCACACCTCAGGTGAGGAGCAAGGTTGAGAAGACAGGGTCTTCATGAATAACCGCAGTTGATACAGGAATTGAACCCGCGCTGTTGGCTTTGTTCTGCAGCAAAATCAGCATGTCCACCAACTGAGCTGAACCGGCTCCCAGAGCTGTATAAAATGCTGGTTAGGCCATGGCTGGAGTACTGTGTGCAATTGTGGTTGCCACACTATAGAAAAGAGCGGATTGCACTAACGGCGGTGGAAAGGAGACTCACCAGGGTTTTTCTCGGCTGGTGTGTTTCAGCTATCAAGAGAGGCTGAGGCTGTCTTTCTTGGAGCAGAGAAGGCTGAGGGGGGGACCTGATCAAGGATTATAAAATTATTTCATAGATTTCACAGTGCAGAAGGAGGCCATTCGGCCCATCGAGTCTGCACCAGCTCTTGGAAAGAGCACCCTACCCAAGCCTACATCTCCACCCTATCCCCATAACCCAGTACCCCACCCAACACTGAGGGCAATTTTGGACACTAAGGGCAATTTAGCATGACCAATCCACCTAACCTGCACATCTTTGGACTGTGGGAGGAAACCAGAGCACCCGGAGGAAACCCACGCACACACGGGGAGGATGTACAGACTCTGCACAGACAGTGACCCAAGCCGCGAATCGAACCTGGGACCCTGGAGCTGTGAAGCAATTGTGCTACCCACAATGCTACCATGCTGCCCTGAGGGGCATGGATAGGAAGAAGTGTTTCCCTTTAGTGGAGAGAGCAATAACCACAGAGCATAGATTTAAGGTAATGGGCAGGAGATTCTCGGAGGGTGAGGATAAACGTTTTCACCCAAAGGGTTCTTAAAAATTAATGTGCGGGATGTGGGCATCGCTGGTTAGGCTAGCATTTATTTCCCATCCCAAATTGCCCTTTAGAATGTGGTGGTGAGCTCTCTTCTTGAACCGTTCCAGACCCTGAGGTTTAGGTACGCCCACAGTGCTGTTAGGGAGGGAGTGCCAGAATTCTGACCCAGCAGCAGTGAAGGGACAGTGGTGATATGTTTCCATGTCAGGGGTTGCGAGTGACTTGGAGGGGAGTCTCGAAGAGGTGAGAATCTGGAACTCGCTGCCTGAATGGATGGCCGAGGCAAGAACCCTCACAACATTTAAGAAGTATTTAGATGAACACTTCAAACGTCATAGTGTACAAGGCTACAGGCCAAGAGCTGGAAAATAGGATTAGAATAGATAGGTGTTTGACAGCCGGCACAGACATGATGGGCTGAAGGGGCTCGTTCCCTGCTGTAAAAACTATAACTCTAAAGAAAGGAAAGTTCACACAAGCAAAGCCGTCAACATTTGTGTCAATGATTTATTGATTCTGCTCCATTGTATTAATTTGTGCCATTCGCTAGGTAAAAGGGAAATGGAGAGAATATTCACAATCTCCCTTCTATCCCCATAAATTGCGGACATTAAAACAACAGAGTAACATTAATAAATCATTCAGGAAAACTGGAGTGTTGCCACCATTGGAGGAAGAATATTGATTTTTTTTTTAAATCAAGAAAGAAAGCAGTGGCGTGATAAAGGTTACAGGTAAAAGGATAATCATTCCTTGGTAACAAGCTTCTTTGAGTACCCCTACATTTGTCAGGGACATGTGTAAGAAGGTCCGAACACCTTTCTCACACTCCAATATGGAACAGAAAGAAAGGTGTTATACTGTTGTATTATTCCAAAGCAACTTAGGTGCTATATTGTAATATGTACATGAATGCCACATCGCTCACTACTGCATAACAGGCCGTGTATCTGTGGTGAGCCACGTATGGCTGTTGTATATATTGTTGTATTTACTCACTTTTACTGTTATTGTGGTGATGTTGTTGTTGGCTCCGCCCCTCTGAGAAGATATATAACCCATTGATCTCAGCCTCTCAGTGTGGGAGAAGCGACTGGTGGGCACATTCTAACTGATTAAAACCACAGTTCTTGTCAACTACCGTTTCGACTGGATTGATTGGTATCAGTGGCAAAACAACAATGTGTCATTCTTCAGCACACGGTGAGATCTGGAAAAATACACTCGATCTTTGAGTCAGGTGCCAAGCAGGTGCTTGTGAGTAAAATGCAAGCATTATGTGCAAAATAAATGCTGAATTCGATTGAGCAAAATCAACCTGAGATTGTTTTTTAAAATTTAGAGTACCCAATTATTTTTCTTTCCAATTAAGAGGCAATTTAGCATGGCCAATCCACATGACCTGCACATCTTTGGGTTATAGGGGTGAAACCCACGCAGACACGGGGAGAATGTGCAAACTCCTCACGAACAGTGACCCAGGGCCGGGATTTGAACCCGGGTCCTCAGCGCTGTCGTCCCAGTGCTAAAACTCAACCTGAGTTAAGTGTGAGAGAAAAAAGACTGAGTGAATCGTGCAATAATGGAACGGGCACTGCTGCAATAGCGTACGCCCATAATGAGTTGGGAGGCCGTTGATGCCATGTCAATTCAAGGATGTGAGCAATCCCACACACATTTCGCTGTGGGAGAAAGCTTGTAGCGATCATCATCCATTGGAGCAGATCTACCAGATAAATCTGTGAAGAGCTTCAGCAAGATTGCAGATGTCACTCTTCAGGCATCAGAGCCATAGGCGGACGAGCTTTCCATTAATTATTTGAATGTTTTAATTCATTGAATATAAATTGGGAGTTGAACCTTGATTGCCAGAGCATTAGCCTCACCCTTTGGGTTCCTGGTCCAGCGCCATTGCCATTATGCCAACATCTGCTTCCATAATCCATTAGGTGGAGGCATGAGATCCTGCTTGCTAAGAGACACCATGAATAATTCTCCTGAGATAAAGAAACAGGCTATAAAAGACTCATAAGATATTCGGTATAAAACTTGATTGTTCATCATAATATAAAGAAAATATTAATGACTGGAACAGTTATATTGATCAGGAGGCATGGTAGCACAGTTTGCACAGCCGCCTCACAATGCCAGGGACCTGGGTTCAATTCTGACCTCAGGTGACTGCCTGTGTGGAGTTTGCACGTTCTCCCCGTGCAAACATCCATTTCTTTCTTTTAAAATGAAAGTGGGATGTTACGATATTGGTGGGTAATCCCACAAAACAGAAGGGACACTTGCCACAGCAGAGCTTATGGCTAGAACCTGCACATAGTCTTTCAACATGGGAGGTCGTAGGGTTATAGCCTGCTCTGGGAGACACTCCTGCTCTTACCACCTACCATACGTGCATTGGAAGGAATTACAGGTTGACACCTCCACTGTTTGATGTGTCCTGGAGTGAGACTTGAACCCAGAATTTCTGGTTGAAAGGACACTACTCATAAGGTGTCCAATAGCAGCGATGGGCAACCTAGTGAGTGGGTCACATGAGTTGCCCATCTTCATCTCATTGGGCCGCAAGATTGAAATTGGGCACGTGCGCTAACCAGGACCCCACGCGAAAGGGTAAATACATTTAATACACACTGAACATTTCATATTAAGATACTGAAAATGCTAAATCAGTCATCTATTAATAGAATAATCATCAACTTCACACGGGAAAAACAAAGTAAATATTTACACTTACCTTGCCGATATTACAATTTATCCTGCTTAACAAAGCTAATAGCAGCTGCAATCATAAGTTTACATTTCTCAATTACACAGATATTTGTTTATTTTTTATTTTTTTTAAAGAACATTTACAGGGTGTGGGTGTTGCTGGTTAGGTCAGCATTTATTGCCCATCCCTAGTTGACTTTCAGAAGGTGGTGGTGTGCTGTCTTCTTGAACCGCGGCAGTCCCTGAGGTGTAGGTACATCCACAGTGCTGTTAGGGAGGGAGTTCCAGGATTTTGACAAAACAACAGTGAAGGTACGGCGATATATTTCCAAGCCAGTGTGGCGAGTGACTTGGAGGGGAACCTCCAGGTGGTAGATTTTCCAGGTATCTGCTGCTCATGTCTGTCTAGATGGTAGTATTCATAGGAGGTTCTGTCTAAGGAACCTTGGTGAGTTACTGCAGTGCATCTTGTATACGGTACACACGGCTGCCATTGTTCGTCGGTAGTGGAAGGATTGATTGATTGTGGAAGGAGGAGCAATCAAACAGGCTGCTTTGTCCTGGATGGTGTTGAGCTTCTTGAGCTTGTTTGTGCTGCACTCATCCAGGTAAATGGATAGTATTCTTTTAAGTCCTGATTTGTGCCTTGTACATAGAACATAGAAAATACAGTGCAGAAGGAGGCCATTCGGACCTTCGAGTCTGCACGACCCACTTAAGCCCTCACTTCCACCCTATCCCATAACCTAATAACTCCTCCTAACCATTTTGGACACGAAGGGCAATTTATCATGGCCAATCCACCAAACCTGCACGTCTTTGGACTGTGGGAGGAAACCGGAGCACCCGGAGGCAACTGACGCAGACACAGGGAGAACGTGCAGACTCCGCACAGACAGTGATCCAGCAGGAAATCGAACCTGGGACCCTGGCGCTGTGAAGCCACAGTGCTATCCACTTGTGCTACCGTGCTGCCCACAGTAGAAGGCTGCAGATGGTGGACAGACTTTGGGGGGCCATCAGGGGAGTTGCTCACTTTGAATTCCAAGCCTTTGACTTGTTCTGGTAGTCCAGTTCAGTTTCTGATCAATGGTAACCCCTAGAATGTTGATTGTGGGGATTCAGTGATGGTAATGCCATTGAATGTCAAAGGGTGATGGTTGCATCCTCTCTTGTAGGAGATGGTCATTGTCTGTCACTTGTGTGGCACAAATGTAACTTGCCACTTGTCAGTCCAAGGCTGGATATTGTCCAGGTCTTGCAGCATTTGGATATGGACTGCTTCATTATCTGAGGAGTTGTGAATGATGCTGAACATTGTGCAGTCATCTGCAAACATCCCCACTTCTGACCTTATAATGGAAGGAAGGTCATTGATAAACCAACTGAAGATGGTTGGTCCTAGGACACTACCCTGAAGAACTCCTGCTGTGATGTCCTGGAGCTGAATTGATTGACTTCCAACCTACACAACCATTTTCCTTTGTGCCAGGTATGACTCCAACAAACAGAGAGTTTCCCCCCTGATTCCCATTGATTCTAGTTTTTCTAGGGCTCCTTGATGCCATACTCGGTCAAATGCTCCGCTCTCAGTCTCGTTCTTTCCCACGTTCTTTTATCTCCCGGCTCTGCACTCACTCTAGCAAACCCCACCCTCAGCAAAGTATCTTGTGGGCCGCACTCAGAGCCCTATTGGGTTGCATGCAACCCATTGGCCGCAGGTTGCCCACCACTGTCCTTTGGCATTATAAGGACTCTAGTGTAATGTGTCGGTGTACACGTATCGTCCGAATGCCACGTCACTCACTATTGCATTACAGCGTACCAAAACAACAAAGTAACTTTTCCACTCACGTGGTGGAATCTGCAGGAATACACTTGACCTCAACTCCTATATTTGTGATAAAAGATGTGATTATTTCAGCATCTGGGAACCACAAGACATATAGAAGATTGTACAATTGCATGCTCCCAATGAACAGTCTGACCTATCAGTAGTTCACATTATCCTGGACATTGATTTTCCACCATTAATGGATAGAGAATCTTGAAGGATATAACTGTGTGTTCCTGAGTGGGAGAATGACTATGCCTGTAGTGTTTGATTTTGTAAAATTAACCCCCCTATTGACATTTTTGGCAAGTGACTAGTATGAGGTGCCACTCGTAGTGCTTGAACCAGAAATAAAGCATTGCACAAGACAGACTTTAATTTGTTCTCATAGCGAGCTTTCTTCCTCAAACAGGTGCTAGTCTGTCCTCAGAGATTTATAGCTGGAGGGGCACCATTCCACATCAAGGGTGACTGACCAGGAGTCTCTCCCACTCTTACCACCTACCATTGGCACATTGGAAGGATTTTGCAGGTTGATTCCCAATGCTTTGGTCACGCCATGAATGCACCTTTCTTGGGCATCAAGCCCTGGGGTGGAATTTGAAGCTAGAGCTTCTGGCTTGGAAGTAGGAATGTAACCCACTGCACCACAAGACCTTACTGCCGCACAATAATGATAAATAATTTGTTGCCGAGCTGCATTCGAGGACACCCAAGCCAACTTGTGCTATTATTCTCACTGTATTTCTGAAATTGTTTTTGGGATCTGTGCAACAGAGATAATGGAAACTTTATTTTGCAACAGTTAGCAGGAATCAATCACACAGTCAGATTTCAGTGCAGGAGTAGGGATGTCTTGCTGCAGCCATATAGGGCCTTAGTGAGGTCACACCTTGAGTGCTGTGTCCAGTTTTGGTCTCCTACTTTGAGGGAGGGCATTCTTGTTATTGAGGGTGTCCAGCGGCAGTTTCACCAGACTAAATCCCGGGATGGCAGGACTGACATATGAAGAGAGACTGGATCGACTGGGCTTGTACTCACTGGAGTTTAGAAGAATGAGAGAGGATCTCATAGAAACTTATAAAATCCTGATGGGACTGGACAGGCTAGATGCAGGAAGAATGTTCCCGATGTTGGGGATGTCCAGAACTAAAGGTCACAGCCTGAGAATAAGGAGATGCCGGCGTTGGACTGGGGTGAGCACAGTAAGAATTCTTACAACACCAGGTTAAAGTCCAACAGGTTTGTTTCAAACACGAGCTTTCGGAGCGCTGCGCTGCGCTCCGAAAGCTCGTGTTTGAAACAAACCTGTTGGACTTTAACCTGGTGTTGTCAGACTTCTTACTGAGAATAAGGAGTAAGCCATTCAGGACTATGATAAGGAAGAACGTCTTCTCTCCGAGAGTTGTGAACTTGTGGAATTCTCTACCACAGAAAGCTGTTGGGGCCAGTTTGTTGGATATATTGAAGAGGGAGCTGGACGTGGCCCTTGCGGCTAAAAGGATCAAGGAGTATGGAGAAAAAGCGGGAGTGGGATACTGAATTTGCATGATCAGCCATGGTCATATTGAATGGTGGTGCAGGCTCGAAGGGAAAAATGGCCGACTCCTGCACCTATTTTCTATGTTTCTATGTCGGACAGAGCAGTTAGGGCAGGCAAGTTTCTGTCTGAAGGACATTGGTGCCTATGTGGAGTTAGCCCATGCTGATTTTGTTGGTGCCAGCCCACAAATAGCCAGGGCTTTTGAATTCAATTTTCCAGCTTGAGAACCTAAAGAAACTATGGGTAGTGGGTCAGCTACTGAAACATTCTTCTTCATAGGCAGTCCCTTGGAGACGAGGCTGATTTGCTTCTACAGTAGAAATGAGTTCTCAGATGACTGAGGAGTCCAATGTGCGACCTACCGTTTCTGTCCCATGTAGGGCAGGCAGTGGTTGGAGGAAAGGGTGGGTGCTCAGGTGAGGTGCCCAGGTGAGGTGCCCAAGTGAGGTGCCCAGGTGAAGTGCCCAAGTTGCCAAGCGTTCCTTTCACTGTCAACACTTGACTTCCGCTTGTTATCAGCAATGAAACCCGAGGTGTCCAGCTCCTACCCAGATGCTTTTCCTCCACTTTGGGCAGTCTTAGGTCAGCGATTCCCAGGTGTCATTTTGGATGTAGTACTTTTCCGAGGAGGCTTTGAGGGTGTCCTTGAAGCATTTCTTCTGCCCTCTTGGGACTCACTTGCCATGTCGAAGCTTCAAACAGAATGCTTGTTTCAGGAGTCTAGTGTCAGGAGGATGTTATGGCCCACTGGTTCCATGAACTGGCCTTTCCCTGCCTGCTGGGTGATGCTTAGGGCGGCGATGTCAATGTAGAAACATCTGACCTCCCAGGCAATGGTAGCAGTTACGCTGTCCCGGTCTGTTACTATTGGGGTTGTCCATGAGGGTCCTGACATTCCAGATCCCGAACTTCATTTTCGGTGGAAAATGCCTTTGCGGGAGTTATTTTAACGTGGGGTGGCCATTGCACACCAGCTACCACATTGGCTTGACAGAGTAAGGTCTTGGTCCAGAGCGACTGGAGACCAGGCTCTTCTCTATGGGCCTAGGACATAGAAGCACAATACTCCATAACCATAACCACAATAGTCTGTATCCAGATAAATCACAGCAATATGAAATGAAAAATGAAAATCGCTTATTGTCACGAGTAGGCTTCAAATGAAGTTACTGTGAAAAGCCCCTAGTCGCCACATTCCGGCGCCTGTTCGGGGAGGCTGTTACGGGAATCGAACCGTGCTGCTGGCTTGCCTTGGTCTGCTTTCAAAGCCAGCGATTAGCCCTGTGAGCTAAACAGCCCCTACACATCCATGAATCAAACTTTGTGTTGCTACCTTCTATCACAACTGCCTAGCTTTTCAATCATTACCTTTTCTAATGATAATCATAGAATTTACAGTGCAGAAAGAGGCCATTCGGGCCATCTAGGCTGCACCGGCTCCTGGAAAGAGCGCCCTACCCAAGGTCAACACCTCCACCCTATCCCCATAACCCAGAAACCCCACCCAACACTAAGGGCAATTTATCATGGCCAATCCACCTAACCTGCACATCTTTGGACTGTGGGAGGAAACCGGAGCACCCGGAGGAAACCCACGCACACACGGCGAGGATGTGCAGACTCCGCACAGACAGTGACACAAGCCGGAATCGAACCTGGGGCCCTGGAGCTGTGAAGCAATTGTCCTATCCACAATGCTACCGTGCTGCCTTGCATATTGCTATCAGTTCAGTATCTATAATCTATTAAACCTTTCATGAAGTGATACTCAGAGTGAGACAAGAGGAAGCTGTTAATGGTGCAATCAGTCATCATCCATTTTGATTTTAACATGCCGCTTTTCTTTTACTTTTTGACTTCAGTGGCATTTTGTTGCTTTCCAGTTGACGTTGGCAACCTCATGGCTTTGGATGAAGTAGTTTGGGTTGAGCAGTTGAAAGGGGGCAGCAGAATCCTCTTGTGTTTGCATTTTTCTTTTTCAGGCAGACACAGAATGAAGAATGATGTAAGTCTGGTGCAACCTAATTCAATCCAATCAGGAAACTTAAAATCAGGAGCAGAAATGCTTGATGTTTCGAAGTGGTTTTCAATGGCTTTCTAGCGTCTGCTGTGTTACTGCAGAACTGTGTAGCTTCTATGTGCACTTTGGCAGGAGTGATTTGTGTTGCCATGGAAGCACAGTTATAGTCATGAGCAGCAGACATGGGCTCTATTACGATCCCGGATCAGACCCCAACAGTGGCTAGGATAGTGGTCAGAAGCCCCAATATTAAGACTCTGAGGAAAGGATAAGACCATAAGACATAGGAGCAGAATTAGGCCACTCGGCCCATCGAGTCGGCTCCGCCACTCAATCATGGCAATCATTCAAACTCCCTTTGCGATATATTTCTCATCCCCATTCTCCTGCCTTCTCCCCATAACCCCTGATCCCCTTATTAATCAAGAACCTATCTATCTCTGTCTTAAAGACACTCAGTGATTTGGCCTCCACAGCCTTCTGCGGCAAAGAGTTCCACAGATTCACCACCCTCTGGCTGAAGAAATTCCTCCTCATCTCTGTTTTCAAGGATCATCCCTTTAGTCTGACATTGTGTCCTCTGGTTCTAGATTTTCCTACAAGTGGAAACATCCTCTCCACATCCACTCTATCCAGGCCTCATAGCATTCTGTGAGTTTCAATAAGATCCCCCCTCATCCTTCTAAACTCCAATGAGTAGAGACACGAATGCACAAATACAAACACATTTTCAGATAATACCGGGATAATTTCAGGATACCTCACCCCAGGAGTGATTTTATGCAAAATGGGGATATGGTATATTAAAACAAACTTTATTACCAACACAGTATTAAAATATCTTTAACATCATACAAGAAATAGCTTATAATTACCCCCTAAACAATGCTAATCAACACAGTGACACAATAACCCTTAACTGCTATCTTTACTTCCACTCAAACAACAAAATCATCTCAGAACTCAATCCACTTTTAAATGCAGTTAGCACTCAGGAATACTTGCTGCGCAGAGATGTCTTTTGAGATTGTTTGAAAAGATAGAACTGACAGCCTCTCAGAACAATGTAGGATACCTGGCTGTATTTCTCCAGAAACTTCTCAGCTTGCCTTGCAGCCACAAACTAAAACTGAACCACAACACCTGACTGCTTCAACCCCTGGCTCCCCCATTGTTTACTTCAGGGCTGGTTTAGCTCAGTGGGCTAGACAGCTGGGTTGTGATGCAGAATAAGGCCAGCAGCGGGGGTTCAATTCCTGTACCAGCTGAGAATTCTGAATTCTCCCTCAGTGTACCCGAACAGGTGCCGAAATGTGGTGACTAGGGGCTTTTCACAGTAACTTCACTGCAGTGTTAATGTAAGCCTACTTGTGACAATAAAGATTATTATTGTTATCATCTTGCTAAGCTGAACACAATAGCCGGGATTCTCCCTTCTGGGGACCAAGTCCCCATGCCGGCGGGAGAACCGATGCCAACCACTCCGGCGTCAAGAGCCCCCGAAAGTGCGAAATTCTCCGCACTTTTGGGGGCTAAGTGGACAGCGGAGTGGTTGGCGCCGCGTCAGCCGGTGCCAAAGGGGCGGCACATGTTCGCGCATGCAGCAAAGGGCCAGTGTGATCTTGCGCATGCACAAAATCACCGCTGTGGTTCCGCGCATGCGCAGACCAGCTGCCGTATATTGGCGCATGCGCGGGAGGGTTCTCTTCTCCACGTCAGCCATGGCGGAGCCCTATAAGGGCCGGTGCAGAAGGAACAAGTGCCCCCAGGGAACAGTCCTGCCCATAGATGTGTGGGCCTCAATTGCGGGCCAGGCCACTGTGGCCCCCCCCCCACCTGGGGTCGTATCTCCCCGTGCCCCCCCTGAGGACCGCTCCTGCCGACTTACCTGCCAGGTCCCGCTAGTACATGAGTTGAGTGATTCACACTGGCGGGACTGGCCAAAATCGGATGGCCGCTCGGCCTATTGGGGCCTGAAGAATTTCTGGGGGCCCGCCCATAATCAGCTCACGCCTGAAAAACGCCGGTGTCGGGGCGGGATTCGCGCCACCTCCTGGGGATTCTCCAACCCGGCGGGGTGTCGAAGAACCCTGCCCAAAGTCTCTAATTAACTACTCCGCACGGAACCCTCTTAAAATAAATAAGAATCAATTGGCCAAAATGTTTATGATTCTTTAATTGCACCTGTGACTCCAAATAAAACATAGTTGCCTTTCAATCCAGCATTTTTAAAAACATGTCTGCAGCAGTCAAACACACACTAACCCAGACTTTTAACCCTGACTGCAAAAAATATATATAATACAATATATGTGAAATGTCTACATTCATGCTATAACTTTACGATTAAGGCAGACCATTGAACGGATGCTTACTAAAATTATACTTTGCGCTATCTTACCAAAAATAGATTTAAAAGCATATGTAATAGTGTTCACATACATTAAACAGCTTAAATTATATATTTTATGATGTTCACACCTCTTAATTATGAAAATAAAGTGAACACATTTTCAGATATTAAAACTCAATGAGCCTGACTCTTTTTGCAAAGATCAAATTCACCTACCACCCTTACCACATCCGTCAATCCCAGTGGTGAAATGATTAACATTGGAATTCGCGATGCCAACATTAGGAGAGCGCAGAGATTTTGGAGGGCTTACAGTGTGAGAGGAGGTTACAGGTACGGGTAAAGGCCATGGAGGGATTCGAAAACAAGGATGCAAATTTTCAAATTGGTACGTTGCTGACCAGGAGTCAATGTAAGTCAGGAAGCACAGGAATAATCAGTGAAGGGACTTGGTACGAATTAGGCTACTGGCAAGGACAGCACGATAGCACAGTGGTTAGCATTGTTGCTTCACAGCGCAAGGTTCCCATGTTCGATTCCCGGCTTGGGTCACTGTCTGTGTGAAGTCTGCACGTTCTCCCTGTGTCTATGTGGGTTTCCTCCGGGTGCTCTGGTTTCCCACCACAAGTCCCGAAAGACGTGCTGTTAGGCAATTTGGACATTCTGATTTCTCCCTCTGCGTACCCGAACAGGTGCCAGAGTGTGGTGACTGGGGGATTTTCACAGTAACTTCAGTACAGTGTTAATGTGAGCCTACTTGTGACAATACAGATTATTATCATTATCAAAGTTTTAGATGGGTTCAGGTCCATGGTGGGTGGAAGATGAGGAACCAGCCAGTGGAGCATTGGAATAGTCAAGCATAGAGGCAGCAGAACCATGGACGAGGGCTTCAGCAGAAACTATCTAGATCTTAATACAACAGCAAAACACTGCAGATGCTCGAGCCCATTTACTGGCTGGCCATCGACCTGTATTATTAACTCGGTTTCCCTCTCTCCAGCTGCTGCCAGAGCTGCTGAGCATTTGCAGATTTTTGTTTTAATGTGCAGATTTGAACACATATTTCCTGATGTTTGAAAAGTGTTCGCCCCGCTCAATTTTGTCAAATCTTAATTTTGAACATATTTAATTCGTTGATGCGTTTTCGCAGTGCTGTAATGGAAATATAGCAATCGCAGTGCTGTGAACAATTCTTTGAATGGTGTTCATCAGGTAATAATAACCTTCTATTGTCACAAGTATGAAGTTGCTGTGAACAGCCTCTAGTCGCCACATTCCGCGCCTGTTTGGGTAAGCTGGTACGGGAATTGAACTTGTTCTGCATCACAAACCAGCTGTCTAGCCCAGTGAGCTAAACCGGCCCAGTATTCAAGCAGATAAAAGTGCAGAATTCAGGCTGGTTCAGAAGGAAGAGTCACGAGAAGCATAATTGAAGTGGCATTCCTTATTATACACTGATACAGTGGATAGTGCAAGACTCGCTGTCGTAATTGTAGCCCCTGTGATATACAACTGGCAGGTAGAGTCAGAATAATCCGCAGTAATCCCCATCTTCAGCTTTCTCAGGCACCAATACGGTCTAATCATTAACTTAAAGGTAAGTATTTGTAAGAATTTTATGATTACTTTTGGAATTTTCACAGCCCAGGCCAAAAGAGACAAGAATGTAAACTCGCCCGTTAATGATTAATTAAACAGTGCTGTGGTGCTTTCCAGTTCCCCATTGTACGAGCAGTTTGTTTTTACCATGAGATCCCTTATCAGTAATGTGGGGGGGGGGGGGTTGGGGGGAGGTGGGGTGGGGGTGGCGCGGGGGCAGTAAACGTGTATTCTGTTATGACATGTTCTGGTAATGCTGTTATCACAGTGTTAGGTTTAAAGGGTTTCTATCGCAAAATGATATTTTTCGGGTTATCTGACCTGAAACACTTACATATTGAATGTATTGTGTAGGCTGAATTTAATGAAAATGATATTTAATAGAGGTCTACCTTAATTGAGTTAAGGGCGATAAATGGGTTTAATGCGTAGATCAGCCATCATCTCATTTATTGGTGGAAAGGGTGAAGGAACTGAACGGCCTACTTCTGTTCCTTGGTTGCTGTGTTTCTATTTATTTCTGAGCACTTCCATCAAGGGGCCTCATTCACTGGGTTACAGATCATCTGTGTTACCCTCAAACATGACCATTAGATTGTTCCACATGTAGCTGATGGTACAGAGGGCTGAATTTTGCTGGGATGGCAGATGTCCCCAGCCTTTGCGATGAAAAGCTTCGGCTGGCAGGAGAAGCTGGGGAGCCACATTCCGGGGGCCAGCCAATTAAGCGGCCGCCATTTTTAAAATGTTCATTCTTGAGACGTGACGTCACTGGGTAAGCCAGAATTTATTGCGGATCCCAAACTGCCCTTGAGAAGGTGGTAGTGAGTCGCCTTCTTGAACCGCTGCAATTCATGTGATGTGGGCACACACCCCCAGTGCTGGTAGGGAGGGAGCTCCAGGTTTTTGACCCAGTGACAGTGAAGGAACGCCGATATAGTTCCAAGCCCGGATGGTTGAGGGAGAAGATGGATGTGAAAGAACACTCTGAGGCTGGAGGATGAAACCTCTTAGATGGCACTGAATCTGGATGATCCACCTGCAGATGCTCCCCCCTCTCACCCGCTGCTGCGATGTTCTGGGGTCCAGAGTTGATGGCGACCTCCAACCAAACTCTAGAGGCAGCTCCATGCATTTTTCAGCTGAGTTCGACATTAGCGGGATGCAAATCAGTTTCATGCTGTCCTCCAGCAGGATTCCCGGTCCACCATGGCAGTCACCAGCAGAAGATCCCATGGGAAATTCACACTGGCATAAATCTGATTTCTGGACCGCCTGCAAAATTCTTGCCACTGCCCACTATTGAACCAGCTGTGTTGGGTATGGGAGAATTCCATCCTAGAGGTGGATTCTCCGTTGATGGCCACCAGTGGCGGGGTTCCCAATCCGGCAGAAAGATAAGCGTAGGGCCAATCCCATTCTGATGCTCTGGTTACCCGCTGGTGGCGACAGTGAGATACATGCGTATCAGTGGGACTCTTTGCCGCAGAAGGCTGTGGAGGCCAAATCACTGAGTGTCTTTAAAACAGAGATAGCAAGGTTCTTGATCAATAAGGGGATCAGGGATTATGGGGAGAAGGCAGGAGAATGGGGATGAGAAAATATCAGCCATGACTGAATGGCGGAGCAGACTCGATGGGCCGTGTGGCCTAATTCTGCTCTTATGGTCTCATGTCTTGTTGTCTTATGGCCCGCACTGGCGGATGGATGCAAGTGGGCCATTTGACCCATTTGCAATCAATCAATGGGCTGGAAATCTGATTCACCACACCCCCATGATGCTTTGCTCTCTTGACTGGCATTCAGGCAGGCATGGAGCGATGAACTATTTTCAAGTGTGGCCCTGACACAGTAGACCTTGCGATGAGTCACATTGGTGAGTATGTACCGTAGGTGCTCCCCAGAGTCTATAGGAGGGCAAATCCTTCCCCCCACCTCCCAGCCCCCAGGAAACCCCACCCATCGCATCAGACCCCCTCCCCCACATCAGAGATCCCTGCCTGAAGGTTGAAGTGTGATCCAGGCAGTACGTTGAAAAGACAGCTGCTTCCTGCTGTGAAAAAGAAGAAGTCAAAGCACATAGCAGCCTTTGATGCAGTGAGGAGCTGTCAATCATAGCGAGACTTGTTTCTTAATGTGGCTCGCATTAAAGTAGGGTAATGGAGATGCGTTCAAGCAAGAAGGGAAAGATAGATGAACAATCCACCAAATATCTGCCTCTGGATTAATAAAGCCATCAATCACTGGCTAATGCAATATGTGAAACTGAATGGACGCCAACAGAACACCACTGCTTCACAGGCAAAATTCTCCGACCCCACGCAGGGTCGGAGAATTGCCCGGGGCCGCCAAAAATCCCGCCCCCGCCATGGCAGAAATTCTCCGCCACCTGGGAATTGGCGGGGGCGGGAATCGCGCTACATCGAGCGGCGATCCCACTGCGGCGACTCTCCGGCCCGCGATGGGTCGAAGTCCCGCCGCTGGGAGGCCTCTCCCGCCGCCGAGGTTTGAACCACCTCTGGTGGCGGCGGGATCGGTGGGCGGGCCAGTGCCGTGGGGGCACTCTTTCTCTTCCACCGCCGCCACTGCCTCCACCATGGCGGAGGCGGAAGAGAATCCCCCACCGGCGCATGCGCAAGCCAGCGAAGGCCTTTCGCCCAGCCCCAGCGCCAGGCGGCGGGCATCAAAGGCCGCTGGTGCCGGTTTTGGCGCCAGTCGGCGTGGTTCCAACCGCTCCGGCGCGGGCCTAGCCCCCAAAGGTGCAGAGAATTCCGCACCTTTGGGAAGGCCCGACGCCGGAGTGGTTGGCGCCACTTCCCTACGGCGGGACCCCCCCCTTCCCGCCGAGTATGGGAGAACCCGCCCCTGGTTCCTGCAGCTGTCTCTTTAATTCAAAACCCTTTCTCTGCTTTTTGTTTGAATTCCCCTGAAAAGGACCTTGTTCAAATTCCTGTTCCTTCCCCCTTTTTTGACTTCACAGTTTTTCTTTTGTCCCATTCCCTAGTTTCTGAGCCTTGCTTTTGTTTTTTTCGGGAAATCAGCTGACTGCAGTTTCCTGTCTTGTGTACAGCTCCTCCTGGCACTAGCTTACAATTGTCCCAGTGTAGCCTCTGGTTGCTGAGCAACAGCCTAGTTTTGTATTTGCTGAAATATTGTAAACCCTCAATGCAGGTATCTGAACCTAACTGAAGTTATTTACTTTTCAAATATTACTTCCATGCTGTAAACCTCTATGACTGTATGGGATATGGGCCAAATGTGGGCAATTGGGACTAGCTTAGTGGTAAAAACTGGGCGGCATGGTCAAGTTGGGCTGAAGGACCTGTTTCCATGATGTAAACCTCTATGATTCTAATGCAGAAACACAAAATTAAACTTACCTCAAGCTATACCTCATTTCTAAAACCCCCAAATACAAATATAAATTACCTAAAACTACCTCTATTTCCTGACAAAGCCATTGGAGCAGTTATCCCAATTAAGGACGGGGGCCCACCTGTAAGTTGTCAGCTCAATCAGAGGTGGCCATTGCTGAAACTACAGCTGCAGGGAAAGGGCACCTCAATGGCTGGCTACCTTTGAAGAGGGGTACGTGGGGTCTCAGGATTGTTGATCCGGCAGGCGGAGCCCAATAATGAGAGAGTGTTCGTACTGCATTGGTGTTGCCTTGGATTGCCCGAAAGAGTTGTCACCACCCCCCACCCCCTCTTCCCCGCCATCCCCTCCTCAACTCGGATCCCTCTGGGAAGCCAGCGGGCTTCAGTGGGCAATCAACCCACAAGGAGGCAAACACTTCAGGCACAGGCAAAATGCCCGCATTAGTGGCTCAACTGGGCTTCCGAACAGTGGCTGATCTGCCAACTTCTCCTCCCCCTTGCAAAGTGGCATGTTGGTGAGGGGATATTGGGCACCCTTTTGCATCTTTTTGCGTCATTTCGACCATTCCAAAGGGATGGTAAAATTCGCGCCATAGTTCGTTCCTACTCACTTCATATAACAATGTAAATGTAACACAGAGAACTGCACATGTCACAATACATAAATTTTAAAATACGACACCCTGGAGGAAGATGTGACTGAGCCGTGATCAGAATAATATAGAAAGAATCCCACTCTTCTCTCCTCACTCAGTTTTCCTTCCCACGTTTCTCTTTCAGAAACATAGAGGAGCAGCCAGGCGACCAAATGCCAAGTCCCTGACAATATCACTTTGCAACCACTATGCAGTGGACTTGACAGAGTAACTAGCGGTACCTCATTCCTCAAATGAATGAAAAATGAAATGAAAATCGCTTATTGTCACAAGTAGGCTTCAAAATGAAATTACTGTGAAAAACCCCTAGTCGCCACATTCCGGCGCCTGCTCGGGGAGGCTGTTACGTGATACCCTCACCTCACTTTGGAGAAGGGTTACCTTCCCTCTGAACCTTGCCAAAGCTGAAAATAAGGGAATTGCACCTATCATGTATCATTAGTCACTCCAAAAAAAGAAATCTCAAGGCCAAAGCACTGTGCCAACCACATGTACAGTTTGGAAGGAGGTTTTCTGGCAGAGGTTGGGCCATTTTACTTGTTGACTTAACTTTTCAATTCAGTAGCTTTCGCAATAATCCAACAATGCAACCGTTGTAGAGCTGGTGCAATCCATGCAGGTCGTTTAAACCTTTCTCATTTAAAGGCACAGAAAGCTCCATAAATCCGACATGGAATGAAATATAGGAACATAGAACATAAGAGTAAGCTAATCCACTCGCCGTGCCTGATCCACCATTCACTGCAATCATGACTGATCTGGTTATGGTCTGAACTCCACTTTCTTGCCTACCCCGATAACACTGACCCCCCTTGCCTCACAAAAGTCTACAAACTCAGCCTTGAAAATATTCTGTGGCCGAGCTGCTACTGCTCTCGATGGAAGAAAATTCCATCAATTCCGTCAAAATCCCTCAGCGTCTTATACGTTTCAATACGATCACTTCTCATTCTTCTAAACTCCAGTGGCTATAGACCTGGATGTCTCAACCTTTCTTTGTAAGGTGAGCTCGTTACCTCAGGAATGTGTCGAGTGAACCTTCTCGGAACTTCTTCGAATATAAGAAGACCAAACCTGTGCATAGTGCTCCAGATGTGATCGCGCCAAGGCCCTGTGCAGCTTCAGTAAAACTTGCCTCATTTTATAATCCATTCCCCTTGAAATAAGTATCAACATTCCATTAGCTTTACCTGCACACTAACCTTTTGTGATTCATGCACCGGGTAATAACTTCACCAAGGTCAGTCTTCCAATGACAAATCCCTTCATCATAATAATGAAGAAGGTCACTGCTGTGACATGCAACACTTGGTCCAAGCCTTATGGAGATGGTGGCCTAGGTTGTCACAGCGGGTTTTAAGCTCCAATCACACATCTCCTATTGGGCAAGTTACCCCCTGCTCAACAGGCAAATTCATATTCCATGAAGCCACAGGGAGATCTATTGACGATCCGCCATTTCACTTGTAGCCACCATAACACCTCGGGACACCCAGATCCCTCTGTACCATCAGGTTTTGCAATCTCTCTCTATTTAAATAGTATATTTATTTTCTATTCTTCCTTCCAAAGTGGACACGTTCACACTATCCCACATTATATTTCATCTAAAATATTTGTCTACTCGCTTAACCTGTCCATATCTCTTTATAGATTCTCTACCTCCTCTTGACAACGGACTTTGATAAGTATCTTGGTATCATCAGCAAATGTACCTGATGTAGATTAGAAATAGCTGAGGCCCCAGCACTGATCCCTGTGACACTCAAGTCTACTTGTGACAATAAACGATTTTCATTTTCATTTTTTCACTCCGCTAGTTACAGCTTTCCGATCCGATCTTATTTTTTTTAACGCATTCTTTACTGGTTCTTATAATCTGACAAATCTTGATTTGATTTGATTTATCTATTGTCACATGTACCGAGGTTCTGGCAGATTTCTCCACACCTGAATGCATAGAATATACCATAATAATTATAGAACATACAATAATAACAGTTATAAAAGGTAAAGGGAGATGTTCTGTAGGAGAGAGCTCGCAGAACATCGCCATGTTCTGGCACCATTTTGAACTAATCCCTGCAGATTTGTTTGGTGCTTCTTTCAATTTAATGCTAGCCATACCGTCCTTATTCAGCCCTGAATGATGCCTCATTCTCAAAGAATCTTTCTTTCTCACTGGGATGAATCTTTGCTGAGAGCCATTTAAGATCTCAATAAAGGTTTGCCACTGCATATCTACTGTCCTGCCCTTTAACATAGCTTCCCAATTTACTTCAGCTAGGTCTCTGCTCTTATGTTTATTCATGTTTAAAACACTTGTCTTAGACCCACACTTCTCCCCTGCAAAGAGAATGTGAAATTCTATCACGTTATGATTGCCGTCACACAGGGCAGCACGGTGGCGCTGTGGGTTAGCCCAGCAGTCTCGCGGCGCCAAGGTCCCAGGTTCAATCCCGGCTCTGGGTCACTGTCTTTGTGAAGTTTGCACATTCTCCCCGTGTTTGCATGGGTTTCGCCCTGTGATTGATCATGCCCTTTAATTGGAAAAAATGAATTGGGTACTCTAAATTTTTTTTTTAAAAGGTTGCTGTCACAGAGAAGCTCCTTTGCCATGAGATTATTATTAATCATGTCTCATTGATCATTACCAGGTACAGAATAGCCTACTCCTGGTTGGCTCTAGATGGTACTGCTCTCAGAAATTATACTGAACTCATTTTCCAGATTGCCTTTGTCAATTTGTTTTGCATGTAGATTAAAATCAGCCATGATTCCCAAGGTACATTTCTTATTTGTCCCATTTAATTCTTCCTGTATACTCTGTCCTACTATGTAATTCCTCCCAGAAGTGGCTTCTTCCCTTTCCTATGTCCTGAATATGCATTGGATAAAACTACAAAGGAGTTCCGAAAGCATTATACATGGGAATAATGTCTATGCACAATTTTCAAATGTTATTGAACTCCAATATGTCATTACACATACATTTTGTCCTATATAGTCCATGCAGAATAAAATGGAATTTGATTACAGTACTTTTCTTCAGGGTTTGCAATGGAGAGCTGAGCATGGGGTGAAGTAACATGGCTGGGGTAGGGGTAAGGTGTAGACCAGTGTAACCAATAGGAATATTTTGATATGTAGAATCACATGGTAGAAATGCATTCATAGAATTTCACTTTTTGGCAACAGTTTGCTGATTTAAACACCATTTTGTGTATATTCTAGCTAGATTGCACATGAATAAATTCAAACTGACTGGCACCTCTTCCCCATATTAGCAGGGCAAGGTATATAATTCAAACCAACATGAAAATGTAATTCAGTGGCAGTAATTCTCATATTGAGGAAATTAGGGGCTGGATTCTCCACCGCCAGTAGCAGAGTTCCTGATTCAGTGTAGAATCCAGTGTCCGGCACTGATCCATTTCCGATGCTCTGGTCCCCTGTTGGCGGCGGCATCGGGATTCGCGCCCCGCGTCAGCGGGAGGATGCAAATAGGTCAAATTGCTTCCTGTTAATGGGCTGCCCAAGAGTGGGCTACTCTGCTGTGGGCTCTGGTGGGGGTCTCTGGTGGGGGGTCTGGTGGGGGGTCTGGTGGGGGGGTTTGGTGGATGTGTCTCTGGTGGGGGGTTTCTGGTTGGAGATCTTGTGACAGAACCGTACGCGCATTCTGTGGTGTTTTGGGTGGGGATAGAACTGTGTTGCAGGTGGAGGGGGCCAGCCACCCAGACCTCGCTATCAGACCACCTGCTCAAAATGGCAGCTTGACACGGCACGTGGCGCAGTGGTTAACACTGGGACTGCGGCGCTGAGGATCCGGGTTCGAATCCCGGCCCTGGGTCACTGTCCGTGTGCAGTTTGCACATTCTGCCTATGTCTGCGTGGTTTTCACCCCCACAACCTAAAGGTGTGCAGGTTCAGTGAATTGACCACGGTAAATTGCCCCTTTATTGGAAAAAAAATTGGGTACACTAAATGTTTTTTAAAATGGCGGTCTGACAGCGGAATTTGCGCCGGAATCCCTCGCTCTCCCTGTCATGCATAAATTTGCATGCCAAGGGCCAAAGAAGCGCCTCTGGGTGCCGCACCCAGCAGGAGCTCAAACCATAAGCAATTCAGCTTCAGCGGGAGAATGCAGTCTCCCAAACGGAGAATCCTGCCCATGATTATTCACAAAATAATTCAGCAAACTTTTGAAAATTTGTACTACTTGCATGCCCTTCATTACTAAGGGCAGCTCGGTAGCATTGTGGATAGCACAATCGCTTCACAGCTCCAGGGTCCCAGGTTCGATTCCGGCTTGGGTCACTGTCTGTGCGGAGTCTGCACATCTTCCCCCTGTGTGCGTGGGTTTCCTCCGGGTGCTCCGGTTTCCTCCCGCAGTCCAAAGATGTGCAGGTTAGGTGGATTGGTCATGATAAATTGCCCTTAGTGTCCAAAATTGCCCTTAGTGTTGGGTGGGGTTACTGGATTATGGGGATAGGGTGGAGGTGTTAACCTTGGGTAGGGTGCTCTTTCCAGGAGCCGGTGCAGACTTGATGGGCCAAATGGCCTCCTTCTGCACTGTAAATTCTATGTTAAAAAAAATATATTTATGGTTAAGGTGTCCTAGCAAAAATGAGGTCAGTCGGGGGTCAATGTGAAAAACCTTTCAATGGCTGCATCATACCTAATATTTTTTAAAATGGCTTTTGTCAGTCAGTGGCAGCGCAGTTCCCCATCATCATTAGAGGAGGTTAGGTGTGGCACTATTCTCAGACAATTCTGCCTCTTTCAGTTCCAATCTGAATTTCTCTACTCATGAATCAGTCCAAACCCATCTTTCAGCAGAATCTGGACAACGTCCGGACTTGGGCTGACAAATTGCAGGTAGCATTCATAACACAGAGGTACCCTCTCAAGCAAGAAAAGTTGGCCCAGCCCCGACCTCGAACAGCACCTGCGTCACCAGTTCTGCCAGCATTTTGGAGGTTGCCACCACCCAAAGTTTACCTCCGACTGGACTCTGTTGCCACCCCTCTGTCACCATCGCATTGTGGTTACGTTTTGTACAACCGACAAGATGTGCAGCAAGTAATCACCAAGGCCATCAACAACACTTGCTTTCCCTAAGGCCTCCAGCAAAACAACCTGCATTTATATAGCACCTTTAACACAGCAAAAACATCCTTGATCACCTCATGGTGAGGTAAAATTCAACACTGAGCCATGTACCGAAGTGCTAGGACTGGGGAGCAAAAGCGTGTACAAAGGGAACATTTTAAAGCAGGACAGAGAGGTAGAGAGAGGTGAAAAGATTGAGGGAAGGACTTTCAAATGTTCAGGCCTCGGCAGCTAAAGGCATTGTGAGAAGAAAAAAATGTTTGTGAAACGCCATCAGCTCAGAGTCCCCGTCAAAGTCGCCGCCATCCTTTCTTAGACATATATTGCTGTTCTTATACTTCTATGAGTTAGCATCCTGGACTTCCCACCTGACACCACAGTGGGAATCAATAATACCAAGACTCCGGCACTTAAAGGAAAAGACCCATCATCATATTCCCAAGGCAATTAGGGAAGGGCAATAAATGCAACCTTGCCAGTAATATCCACATCTCAAGAGCAAATAATAATTAAAAAGATGTGAAGAAAGTGTCTCAATAGCTTAATATTTGCAGTATTTTGTCCCTGTTTGCATGGCACAGTAAAATGAAGCAGTGGGAAGAGATTGTAAGTAACTTCAGCATTCCCTTTTCTATATTTTAATGAATTTTAGAAATATTTGTGTTTGAATAATGTGATGAATGCCTCACCAGGACTACTGAACCCAGCAATATGAGGAGGTTGAATTAACATCAACATTGATAAATAATTAACCCTGAGTGTTTTAACAAGTTTGTTGTTTCAACTATGTATGTTAATGTAGCCCCCTCACAGTCTCATGTCAAATCCAGTAACGGCAAGTCATACTCAGAACTTCAAACATGGGTTGTATTCAATATCAAAATTTCTGCCTTTTCTTTGAACAAAAATGGACATTAGATGACTGCCAAGATGGCTGCCGAAGGTCAGAGTATCATAAGCCTCCGGAAAGTTCCTAATTGAATGACCATGGGTAGAATGGCTCCTTGAACAGACATTCCGAGATTAAACCAATTGAGGAATTCACATCTCCAATTGAGTGTCGACTTACCCAAAACTCAGAAGCTATGGATTGCTCGACTGTCACTTAGTCTGAAACGTAACAGTGAGATCTGTAGAAAACCATGGCAACAATCCATTCTCTATTGCACAGCAATGGTTTCCAATTTGAAATCATTCTGGGTGGACAGTAGAAATATTGACCGTGTGGCCACCTGACCAAAATTGTCTTCAGACTCTTATTATGTCATGAGCCAGGGGGGAAAAGCCAGCCTGCAAATCACACAGCAAGGAGCAGCATCAGCAGCAAAGGCAGCAACACATACCTTAAAACTGGAGACTGCAAAAATGTAGGGGCTCCCAGTCCTAGTCAATGGTATACAAAATATATCTCCTGGTAAGAAAACTACAAGCAACAACATTTGTGACCTACCAGCTCTTTGAGGGAATCCTGCAAAAATCCTGATATATAACTCTACTATTAAATCCACCTAGACTACGGTAGACAGCATGGTAGCATTGTGGATAGCACAATCGCTTCACAGCTCCAGGATCCCAGGTTCGATTCTGGCTTGGGTCACTGTCTGTGCGGAGTCTGCACATCCTCCCCGTGTGTGCGTGGGTTTCCTCCGGGTACTCCGGTTTCCTCCCACACTCCAAAGATGTGCAGGTTAAGTGGATTGGCCATGCTAAATTGCCCTGAGTGTCCAAAATTGCCCTTAGTGTTGGGTGGGGTTACTGGGTTATGGGGGTAGGGTGGAGGTGTTGACCTTGGATAGGATGCTCTTTCTAAGAGCCGGTGCAGACTCGATGGGCCGAATGGCCTCCTTCTGCACTGTAAATTCTATATACATCTATCCTTCAGGAGTGAAAATACCTTCTTCACCGAGCCTGCAAATCATACTTTTTCCTGAGATAAGCCAAACACACATAAATTACAAAGTATTCTATTGTTTACACTATTCTCTTTAATTGTATTTTTCTTGTGTGCATGTGTGTCCACATGTATGCTAAGCAAGTAATGGAACTTTAGGCTTCCATGATGATACGTGAATAAATAAGCCTTTTTTATTTAAACTCACCAAGGTTTGCTGCTGGTTATTTAAATTGATCACACTCTCAGGGGTTACGAAACATAGGCATCATCCTTTCTAAAACAAACAGGGCTGAATAACATGGGGTGGGAGGACACAGAGGGCATGACCCCACCCCTTCCCACTAGAAGCAAAATTAGCCTGGAGCTGACCCATTGCACGTCGACCTGCCTGTAGCCATAACACACCGTGCGGGCAGGCTGAACAAGGCAAGCATGGGACTCCTGCCTCTCACTGGGGAGGAGGTTCTGCCCTCTGGAGCTGCCAGTCATTCGAATTGACCGGTTGCTCCATCAGTCCCAATGGTGCCAAAATCATGTTCATGGCGTCTGCAGCAATTGCAAGAGGAGAAGGAAGAGGACCATGGTTCCCCATTGGGGAGGGGGGGGGGGGGTTGGAACTACCGATGTGGGTGTTGGGAGAGGGGTGGAATTTTTTTTTTTGCAGATCGTGGCACCTTTCTCTGTACCTACCGGCTCTATTGGGCCCTGCTCCAGCAGCGTGCCGGCGTGGGCCATACCAAGAGATGCTTTCTTCAAAAATGCTTCAAAATGTGGCGGGAAAAGCCGGCTGTGCGGACTGCAAGCTGCACTATGGGTTTCCTACCTCAGCCAGCACACTGTGCAAATCACGGAAAATTCCGCCATCGAACTCAGGGAAAGCAGGAGAATATTGATCAGTCGGTGACTGCATTGAGCCACCTAGCCATGGGTTTGAGCAGCTGAAGGATGATCTCGTGAGAGATGGGATTATTTTAGAAACAAGAGATCTGACCAGAAAGCTGTTGGCACGAGCAGAAGCTCTGAGCTGGTTAATCATCAGCTGAAGAGTATTGATGGGAGAATCGATGAGGCTGCGCAATGCTGAGGGGCAGTCCAACCTCCCAAGCACAAAGACAGAAGAGCTGGCAGAATGATCAAAGCGGCCTTCGAGCACAGGATGTAAGGACTGTGCAAGACACCAAACAAAAGTAAAGGAAGCACGTCCAGAGTGGGGAATGCAGTGCTCTAAGTGCAAGAAGCGAAACCATTTTGCACACAAGTGTTTTGCTGGAAAGACGGAAAGGAAGCCAATAAAGATGGGGCGCGATTCTCCCGAGTCACGAAAACTCGGGAAGCTGGCGTCAAAAACGGGCACGTTTGACGCCAGCCTCCGCCCCCCCGACCGGGAACCGATTCAGCTCCCCGGTCGGGGCTAGCATCCCGTGGCCGTGAACTCCGGCATCGCGGGCTTAACGAATTTCGTTAAGCCCACTAGCCAGAGTGAGCGACAGCTGACGCGTCAGATGACGTCAGCCGCGCATGCGCGGATTGGACGACTCCAACCCGCGTATGCGCGGATGACGTCATCACGCATATGCATGAAACCCGCGCATGCGCGGCCCGGTATGCCCCTCAGCCGCCCCGCGAATGGATACAGCGGGGCGGCGGAGGGAGAAAGAGTGCGCGAGGTAAGTACCCGCTGCCTGCGGTCGGTGCCCACCGATCGCGGGCCCATGGCACCCTTGGCACGGCCGTGGTACTGCCGTGCCAATCGGTGCCATGGTTCCCCAGATCGGGACTTTACGGCTGTTTTTACGAACGGTCAGACCAGGTGTGTTTTACGTTCATAAAAACGGCCGTAAAGGCCTTGGAAATCGGCCCATCGGCCAGGGGTGAATAGCAGCTCGCTGTAAAAAAACGGCGGGCAGCGATTCGTGTCGGGAGGCGGGCGTGGGGGGGGGGGAGAGAATAGCGGGAGGGCGTCGGACCAGCGTGTCCATAAAAATTTACGCCGCCCGCTATTCTCCGAATTTTCGTGACCGCGGAGAATTGCGCCCATGGTTTCTGGGCTAACGATGATGCTAACAAACCACTTTGCACCTGAGAGCAGGTTGGCACCCTCAAGTCACAAGGTAAAGAAAATGGTTTGTGACTATTGGAATAATGGCTGCAGAAGGAGAGCGTCAAGTTAGTATGATCTATCAGACCGACACTGGTGCTATGTACAACATTCTGTTCACAGACCCGTGTGAAGTTTCTCCAGCGCGGTGACCTGACGGTGAAGCCGTCAAAGGTAAAGTAAAAGCTCAATGGTGGAACAATGCTTATCCCCGGAGGTCAAACTAAGCGAAAGGCCCAGTGCACGGGGAAGGAAGAAGGTCTGCAGTTCCATATAGTGGACACAATGAAAAATCCCTCCATCCCAGCTGAAACGAGTCAGAGGCGAAGATTTGTAACCCGACATGTGCCAGAAGAGGTTTGCAATGTTTCGCATGGCACCAAGCCATTTTCTGCTTCACAGAAATTAACACTCCCCTTTGTCTTATGTCCATGTGGATTTGAATCGTTAACTCTGCCTCTGTCCACAGATGCTGCTAGACCCGCCGCGTTCATCCAGCATTTTCTGTTTTTCTGACTGCTGAACAAATTACAAGGAGTTGAGGGTGTGCGGGGGTGAGGGGGTGTGGGAGGTGAGGGGGTGTGGGAGATGAGGGTGTCCGGGGGTGAGGGGGTGTGGGAGGTAAGGGTGTCCGGGGGTGAGGGGGTGTGGGAGGTGAGGGTGTCCGGCGGTGAGGGGGTGTGGGAGGTAAGGGTGTCCGGGGGTGAGGGGGTGTGGGAGGTGAGGGTGTCCGGGGGTGAGGGGGTGTGGGAGGTGAGGGTGTCCGGGGGTGAGGGGATGTGGGAGGTGAGGGTGTCCGGGGGTGAGGGGGTGTGGGAGTTGAGGGGGTGTGGGAGGTGAGGGGTTGTGGGAGGTGAGGGTGTCCGGGGGTGAGGGGGTGTAGGAGGTGAGGGTGTCCGGGGGTGAGGGGGTGTGGGAGGTGATGGGAGTTGGATGTCTCCCTGATCAATATCATCTTGAAGTAGAATGAGAGCGTGAGACCAACTCCGTATCATCCAAGGAGTGTTTTAGCTGCCTTCACATCCAGCCTGAAAGATAAGACAGAGGAATGTGACAAGATGGGAGTAATCAGAAAAATACCAGCTCTGACAGACTGAGCTAACAGCATGGTAGCAGTGGGAAAATCCTGAAAAGCTGAGAATGCGCAGAGATTCAAAGGACTCCAATAAAGCTATGGAGAGATCTCATGCCAACCATTGAAGAAATGTTGCCACAATTTCTCAAGGCAAAGGTATTCACTATCCCAGATGCGAACGGTAGATACTGGTAAGTGACGTTGGATGAAAGCAGCAGTTTGTGACTATATCCTGGACGCCATTTGGGAGGTACAAACTGGCTATACGTTATGTTTGGCATTTCGATTGCTCCAGAATAGCACCAATGCAAACATCACAAGATAGACCAATGGTCTTCCAGGAGTAGAAGTGATCATGGATGATCTACTAGGCTATGGATGTGGCAATACGATGGCAGAAGCCATCGATGAACACGATCAGAATCTAGCAAGACTGAGAGAGAGGCCTTTCCAAATGAAACTGAGGCTGAACAAGAATCTATTGCGACGGAAGCTGAGTGAAGCCAAGCGAACAGGTCATGTACTGACAATGAAAGGACTTTGCTCTGCTCTCGATAAGGTGGTAGCTGCAGGAGAGATGCAACGGCCGACAGATGTGAAGGTGCTTCCACGATTTGTTGGATTTGTGAACTAACTAGCCAAGTTCTTGCCCAATTTGTCGTCAGACTGAACCTCTACGGACGCTCACGACAAAGGATGTTTCCTGTTATCCGTGCACAGAACAAAACAACGCCAACCTGCTGAGGTACTATGAGGTGCTATGATGCTAACGACAAAGGACGGGATGGTCCAGCCCGCCCCAAGGCTGTAAATTCCCGCCTGAGATTGACGGACCTTTCGATGTTCTGTCAATTTGTCTGTCACGCCCACGACAATACTCTCAGCGGATGGGACTGGAACATTTACCCCAAAGTTACCCTGCAGTGTGATGCCAGTGAAACAGGACTTGGAACAATAAGGACAAACCATTGTATTTTCAGCCAGAACAAGAGCTCAAACTGAACGACGCAACACACAGATTGAGAAAGAATGCCTGGCCATTGTATTTGCCTGTGACCATTTTAATTGATACATGTTTGGGAGAGAGAAAGTGATGGGAGAGTCTGATCACAAGCCACTTCAAAGCATCTTTCTCAAAAAGTATCTATCTGCTCCAAAGGGTGGGCAACAGTTCATAGTTCATAGAATTTACAGTGCAGAAGGAGGCCATTTGGCCCATCGAGTCTGCACCGGCTCTTAGAAAGAGCACCCTACCCAAGGTCAACACCTCCACCCCATCCCCACAACCCAGCAACCCCACCCAACACTATGGTCAATTTTGGACACGAAGGGCAATTTATCATGGCCAATCCACCTAACCTGCACATCTTTGGACTGTGGGAGGAAACCGGAGCACCCGGAGGAAACCCACGCACACAGGGGGAAGATGTGCAGACTCCGCACAGACAGTGACCCAAGCCAGAATCGAACCTGGGACCCTGGAGCTGTGAAGCAGTTGTGCTATCCACAATGCTACCGTGCTGCCCAACAGATGGCACTTCATTTCCAGAGCTAATTTGGAAACGAAGGACAAACAAAGCAGCTGACCATCGCCAACATAATACCAAGAGTTGCAATCCCTTTGAGGGAAGTTGATAAGGTTAGTAGATCCAATGAGAAGAAAGTACATGACATGCTCAAGAAATCATCAACTCATCAGACACTGCGTCTGGCAGACAAGTGTCTCGCTCAGATTAAGTGTTGCTGGGCGTAATGATGAAAAGTTGGCCTGAAAGCATAAAGAACTAATCTGTTGTGATGAGAGAGTATTCAGCAGACATGGATGGAGGCACTGCCCAAGGTGGCATCTTTTACGAAGCAATCGGAGTCATTATCCCCCAGAAAATGAGAAAAAATCTGTTTGAAGTGCATCCATACAAGCCATCGAGGAATTGAGTCTAGTCTAAGGAAGGCAGGAGAAATGGTCTACTGGTCGAACATGAATAATGAAATTAAGGATCACATCAGCTAGTTCACTGCTTGTAATGAACATAAAGCTAAGCGAGGTAAAAAAAAAAAACACTTGTGATTCATGACAGCTGAGACATGATGCTTTTCTATATGAACCACGGGGCTGGATTTTTCTGACCCCACTGCCCCGGGTCGGAGAATCACCAGGGGGGGAGGGGCGGCGTGAATCCCGCCCCCGCCGGCCGCCGAATTCTCTGGCACCGGAGATTCGGCGACGACGGGAATCGCGCCAATCGGCGCCCCCCCCCCCCCCCCCCCCCGAGATTCTCCGGCCCACGATGGGTCGAAGTCCCGCTGCTGTAATGTCGGTCCCGCCGGCGTGAATCAGACCACCTCCCTTACCGGCGGGACTGGCGGCACGGGCAGGCTCCGGGGTCGCAGCGATCTGGCCCTGGCGGGTGTCCCAACGGTGGCCTGCCCCGCAATCGGGGCCCACCGATCCGCGGGTGGGCCTGTGCCTCCACGATGGCCGACGCGGAAGTGACCCCTCCCCTGCGCATGCGCGGGGTTGACGTCAGCAGCCGCTGATGCTCCCATGCATGCTTCCGCAAGCCGGCGAAGTCTCTTCAGCCCCGGCTGGCATGGCGCTAAAGGCCTTCCACGCCGGCCGGCGGGACGCCAACCACTCCGGCGCGGGCCTAGCCCCTCAAGGTGAGGTCTTGGCCCCTAAAGGTGTGGAGGATTCCGCACCTTTGGGGCGGCCCGACACTGGAGTGGTTCACACCACTCCATCCTGCCGGGACCCCCTGCCCCGCCGGGTACGGGAGAATCCAGCCCCATGTGTATCGGTAATTAGCAAGTGTAAATGATAGTACATGCAATTTGATTTTCCTCTTTATGATAAGAGAGATGTTTGGAGAAATGCCTCTGTGTATGGTTGCCTTCATGGACTGTGGCTTGTGTCATGGGACCCCTGATGGCAAATGAGGGTTTTCTGGGGAGTTGCCACTTTACACGCCACATGGCTCACAGAGAGTTGGTGTTTGTGTTTTTTCTTGGCATGTATATTGGTTCCGTCTTCTTTGAACAGTTCCATGGGATCTTTTATGCCTATTCAGTTTTACATTGCATCTGAGAGACAGAGCCTCGGACAGTGCTGAACCCCCTCAGTACTACATTGCAGTGTCAAGCCTCTCCAGACTTGAGAACATTGTTGTTGTACATTAACTCTCTATCACAATGTTGGTTCACATTTGTTGCCTATGACCAGAGCTGATTTGACCAAAGATCTGGTTTTGAATCTTAGTTTGGCTCAGAGTTGAATTTTAAATCTGAAACATGTATCATTCTTGACCAGAGTTAAGATCTGACCAGGCATTTCATCCAAACAGAATGATCCAATTGTTCATTTCGCTGACATTGTCCCTAAAGCCAACACAGAAAGTTTGTTGAGATATCATTTTTAATTTGGTTCCATTATGCAAACAAAGAAATGCGAGACGTTAATGAAATTGAGTTTGAATAGAGTTGCCCCACACTCTCTCTGCTGCACAGCATTCATGGAACTCATGGTTGGCTGATGTCCAGTGTCCGTGTGCTGTGTCAAGTTCAGCGTGGCATTATTTTGTTGAAACTTCTTACATTAAACCAGCATCTGTAACCACTGCGATAGAATTCAGTCAGGATAGCAAGAACTTTCTATTTCCCTGGAAGAACTCTTTCACAATCAATTAGATTGTGCCTAGAGACAGCACTCAGCACGGTTATCATTTATTGACACTGGAATGCAGTTTTATTCAGTGAAACACCGAAGCTCTCTTCAGTTTTCTCAGAGTTCCTGGTCTTTTTTTTCCTTCTTTCCTTTTGTTTATTTTGCCTTGTTTTTGTTGTGGATTCGGCTTTACTCGTGAGACATTGTCTGCTCGCTGGGCCTTTCTTTCTGCAGTAATCTCCCCCCACTCAGCTAATGCCAGATCACTGAATCAACTTCCTTCTGCTGCTTAAAGGGAAGGGAAGCCGTATTTCTCAAACATCCTTTTCTTTAAACTCGGCGCTCTAAGCTCCTGCATGTGAATGAAACAATTACGTTTCAACACCGTCAACTATCTCAAACCCAGCTGCAAATAATGCTTCCTTTTACTTACCGACTGGAAATTTAGGTTTAATTGCACGTCTGCGTTGGCTTTGTCATTTAAATAAGTGACAGATTAAAATACATGAACACATGCTACAGACGCTCACTACCCAGATTTAAAAATATACCTACTTTAGAACATCATTTGTGTGAAAATAATTTTGTCTGACATTCGTCTGTCTCCAAAGACGATGGACTGCGCCCAGCGTGCCTGTCACTTCTGGATTGAACATATGTCTGTTTTGGCAACAAGAAAGTTCTAACTGCCTACGTTTAAACGCAGTTTGAAGTGCGAACTGATGCGCTTTGAAGAAACAACAGCGAGTGCCAGTGGAATCTGAATGGTGCTATTTTGAGGAGGTGCTAGAGCAGACCTGGGAGTGCAAATTCACAATTTTTTGAGGGTGACAAGGGAAGCTGAAAATTGTTCTGTAAGCACTGAATACACAACCAAGTGTTTTGTTATGCTCTTGACGTAGCAGAAGCTGCTTCCTCGATGTGCACTCTGACAAAGGAAGGTTCAGACTTGGAGATAGCTTTAACACATTTATTAAACTGTTAACAATTCTCCTACTTGGATTCGACTCTCCTGTTAATCCTGCTATAGCTATTGAGACTGACGAGCCAGTCTGCTACAATCCAGGTGGTGGGTGTGATGTGTTTCAAATCAACCCTGTGTACTCACTGAGAGTCTCCACTGGAAAGAGGAAGATCATGTGTGCTGTGTCCTTTTATATGGATTGATGTAATGCCCTCCTGTGGTAATGTCACCTCTTGTGTGTACCGTGAATGCTCATTGGTCGTGTCCTATCTCACTGACCTATTGGTTGAACGTCTGTGTGTCATGTCTCTGGTGCTCCCTCTAGTGTCTGTCTAGTCTACGTGTATTTACATTAACCCCTTGTATATTTACAGTGATGTGCAGGTTGCTAGCTAGGCCTCAGCTGGAGTATTTTGTGCAATTCTGGGCACAGCATCAAGAAGGATGCTAATGGTACGGAGGAGGGGAAGAAATTGCTTCACACAGATCGATCATCAGCGGCCATTGAACTTCTTGCGCCACTGCGCCCAGGTCCTCAGGGATTAACTCCTGCCATTGATCTCCACAGAAATCTGCTCCCACTGCCTTCAATGATGCACTCTCTTCCATTCTCTCCAATGTAGTGTCAAATGCTTCCCAGGTCAGTCGCTTCCTGGATGACAGTGAGCATCGGCTCTAGCCTAGGCAATTCACTGTTTAAGACGGGCAGGCTCGATTAATGCAATGCAGACTTGTTGAAATAATAATCATCTTTATTGTCACAAGTAGGCTTACATTAGCACTGCAATGAAGTTATTGTGAAAAGCCCCTAGTCGCCACATTCCGGCACCTGTTCGGGTACACAGAGGGAGAATTCAGAATATCCAATTCACCTAACAGCATGTCTTTCGGGAGTTGTGGGAGGAAACCGGAGCACCCGGAGGAAACCCACGCAGACACAGGGAGAATGTGCAGACTCCACACAGACAGTGACCCAAGCACGGAATTCAACCTGGGACCCTGGAGCTGTGAAGCAACAGAGCTACCCAGTGTGCTACCGTGCTGCCCCATGGCACTAGCCACTAACCTTATCGGCCCTCTGCTGATGTATCCGGTCCATGAACAGCATGGTTAGCACTGGCTGGACACTGACGTCACTGAAGTGAGCGGGCAGCACAAGGTTGGCATTCTGCCTGCGGTCTCCATTCTCTTCATCCCACTCATGACAGAAGGAAGGGCAGTAAAGCGATAGGTAGCACACAGGTTAGAACAAAGGACAAAGCAAAATAGCAACAGGCCTTTCGGCCCTCCAAGCCTGTGCCGACCATGCTGCCTGCCTAAACTAAAATCTTCTACACTTCCTGGGTCCGTATCCCTCTATTCCCATCCTATTCATGTATGTCAAGATGCCCCTTAAATGTTACTATCGTCCCTGCTTCCACCACCTCCTCCGGCAGCGAGTTCCAGGCACCCACTACCCTCTGTGTGAAAAACTTAACACCAAACAGTACAGCACAGAACAGGCCCTTCGGCCCTCGATGTTGTGCCGAGCTTTGTCCGAAACCAAGATCAAGCTATCCCACTCCCTGTCATTGTTGTGTGCTCCATGTGTTTATCCAATAACCGCTTGAAAGTTCCTAAAGTGTCCGACTTCACTATCACAGCAGGCAGTCCATTCCACACCCTAACCACTCTCTGAGTAAAGAATCTACCTCAGACATCCCTCCTATATCTCCCACCCTGAACTTTATAGTTATGCCCCCCTTGTAACAGCTACATCCACCCGAGGAAATAGTCTCTGATCGTCTACTCTATCTATCCCCCTCAACATCTTATAAACCTCTATTAAGACGCCTCTCATCCTCCTCCGCTCCAAAGAGAAAAGCCCGAGCTCCCTCAACCTTTCCTCATAAGACCTATCCTCCAACCAGGCAGCATCCTGGAAAATCTCCTTTGCACCCTTTCCAATGCTTCCACATCCTTCCTATAGTGAGGTGACCAGAACTGCACACAATATTCCAAATGTGGTCTCACTAGGGTCATGTACAGTTGCAGCATAACCCCACGGCTCTTAAACTCAAGCCCCCTGTTAATCAACGCTAACACACTGTAGGCCTTCTTCATGGCTCTATCCACTTGAGTGGCAACCTTCAGAGATCTGTGAACATGAATCCCAAGATCTCTCTGTTCCTCCACATTCCTCAGAACCCTGCCGTTGACCTTGTAATCCGCATTCAAATTCTTCCTGCCAAAATGAATCACCTCGCACTTATCAGGGTTAAACTCCATCTGCCATTTCTCGGCCCAGCTCTGCATCCTATCAATGTCTTTTTGCAGCCTACAACAGCCCTCCACCTCATCCACTACTCCACCAATCTCGGTGTCATCAGCAAATTTACTGACCCACCCTTCAGCTCCCTCCTCCAAGTCATTGATAAAAATCACAAATAGCAGAGGATCCAGCACTGATCCTTGTGATACACCGCTGGTAACTGGTCTCCAGTCTGAAAATTTTCCATCCACCACTACCCTCTGTCTTCTATGTGATAGCCAGTTACTTATCCAATTGGCCAAATTTCCCTCTATCCCACACCTCCTTACTTTCTTCAATGAGCCAACCATGAGGAACCTTATCAAACGCCTTACTAAAATCCATGTATACGACATCAACTGCTCTACCTTCATCGACACACTTAGTTACCACCTCAAAGAATTCAATCAAATTTGTGAGGCAAGACTTATCCTTCACGAATCCGTGTTGACTATCCCGGATTAAGCTGCATCTTTCCAAATGGTCATAAATCCTATCCTTCAGGACCTTTTCCATTAACTTACCGACCACCGAAGTAAGACGAACTGGCCTATAATTACCAGGGTTGTAGTAATCCACGGGAGGCAGGAGTTCTGTCACCACACCAATATTTATTTACAATAACGATATTACAGGAGCAGCTACAAACAGTGCTGCTAGCAGTCCAGTCAACTAAAGACTGGCTCACAAAGTCTACGTAGGTGATTATATGGGCCCCCTCAATGAGCTATCGTTGAGGGAGCTCATACTCCAATTGGCCAACCAATAAAGCCAATTGGAGTTCATTACAAGGGTCATTCCCTTTCTTGAACAGAGGAACAACATTTGCCACTCTCCAGTCCTCTGGCACTGTCCCTGTGGACAGTGAGGACCCAAAGATTTAAGCCAAAGGCTCTGCAATCTCATCCCTTGCCTCCCAAAGAATCCTTGGTTATATCCCATCTGGCCCAGATTTGTCGACCCTAAGGTTTTTCAAAATTGCTAATACATCCTCCCTCAGAGCATCTACCTCCTCCAGCCTATCCGCCTGTATCACACTCTCATCCTCAAAAACATGGCCCCTCTCCTTGGTGAACACTGAAGAAAAGTATTCATTCAACGCTTCTCCTATCTCTTCTGATTCCATGCACAAGTTCCCACTACTGTCCTTGACCAGCCCTAACCTCACCTGGTCATTCTTTTATTTCTCACATAAGAGTAAAAAGCCTTGGGGTTTTCCTTGATCCGATCCACCAAGGACTTCTCATGCCCCCTCCTAGCTCTCCTAAGCCCTTTTTTTTAGCTCATTACTTGCTACCTTGCAACCCTGAAGCGACCCAACTGAACCTTGTTTTCTTATCCTTACCAAATCCAATGTGGCCCACCTCTTGTCGGCCTATCCACATATTGTGTCAGGAAACCCTCCTGCACAATTGTACAAAAACTGCCCCATCCGAACTGTTCGACCTATAGAGGTTCCAATCAATATTTGGAAAGTTAAAATTACCTGAGACCTCCACACCTATCCATAATCTGTTTTGCAATTTCTTCCTCCACATCTCTATTACTATTTGGGGGTCTATAGAAAACTCCTAACAATGTGACCGCTCCTTTCCTATTTCTAACTTCAGCCCATATTACCTCAGTAGGTAGATCCCCCTCAAACTGCCTTTCTGCAGCCGTTAAACTATCCTTTTTTTTTAAAAATCATTTTTATTGAAAAAATTTTGTATTTATACAACAACAAACAGTAATGAAAATAGCAACGGTCTCTAACAATAACAGTCATAACACCCCCAGAACCGTAACAGCTCGTACACCGAACCCCCCACCCCCCCACCCCCCCAACCCCAATGACCAACAAAATAAATTAACAACAAATTAAATTAACAACATATTAAATTGAATAACCGTAGAACAAATAGATAACACCCCCCCCCCTCTCTTCCTCCCCCCCCCCCCCCCCCCCCCCCCGGGTTGCTGCTGCTCTTGACCCATTTCCCTATCTCTGAGCCAGAAAGTCCAAGAAAGGCTGCCACCGTTTATAGAACCCTTGTACTGATCCCCTCAGGGCGAATTTGACCCTTTTCAGTTTGATAAACCCCGCCATGTCACTGATCCAGGTCTCCAAACTTGGGGGCCTCGCATCTTTCCACTGCAGCAAGATCCTCCGCCGGGTTACTAGGGACGCAAAGGCCAAAACACCGGCCTCTTTCGCCTCCTGCACTCCCGGCTCCACCGCAACCCCAAAGATCGCGAGTCCCCAGCCCGGTTTGACCCTGGATCCAACCACCCTCGACACCGTCCTCGCTACCCCCTTCCAAAATTCCTCCAGTGCCGGGTATGCCCAGAACATATGGGCATGGTTCGCAGGACTCCCCAAACACCTGACACACCTATCTTCGCCCCCAAAGAACCTACTCATCCGAGTCCCGGACATGTGAGCCCGATGCAGCACCTTAAATTGGATGAGACTAAGCCTCGCACATGAAGAGGAAGAGTTAACCCTCTCCAAGGCATCCGCCCAAGTCCCGTCCTCCATCTGCTCCCCTAATTTCCCTTCCCACTTAGCCTTCAGCTCCTCCACTGATGCCTCCTCCCCCTCCTGCATTACCTTATAAATGTCAGACACCTTCCCATCCCCAACCCACACCCCCGAAAGCACTCTGTCCAGCGCCCCCCGCGAGGGCAGCAAAGGAAATCCCTCCACCTGTCGCCTAGCAAACGCCTTTACCTGCAAGTACCTGAACGTGTTCCCTGGGGGGAGCCCGAATTTCTCTTCCAATTCCCCCAGGCTCGCAAACCTCCCGCCCATAAACAGGTCCCCCAACTTCCTAATGCCCACCCTGTACCACCCGCTAAATCCCCCGTCGATGTTCCCCGGGACGAACCGATGATTCCCCCTTAATGGAGCCTCCACCGAGCCCTTCACTTCCCCCCTGTGCCGCCTCCACTGCCCCCATATTTTTAGGGTCGCCGCCACCACTGGGCTCATGGTATACCTCGTGGGAGGGAGCGGCAACGGCGCCGTTACCAGGGCCCCCAGGCTCGTGCCTCCACAGGACGCCATCTCCATCCTTTTCCATGCTGCCCCCCTCCATCACCCATTTACGCACTATTGACACATTGGCCGCCCAACAATAACTCGAAAGGTTGGCCAGCGCCAGCCCCCCCTCCCCCCCCCCCCCCCCCCCATCTCTACCTCACTCCAGAAAGACCCTCTTCACTCTTGGAGTCCCACGCGCCCACAGAAAGCTCAAAATGCTACTAGTCACCCTCCTGAAAAAGGCTGAGGATGAAGATGGCAGGCACTGAAACAGGAACAAGAACCTCGGGAGCACCGTCATTTTGACGGACTGCACCCTCCCCGCCAACGACAGTGGCAGCATATCCCATCTTTTAAATTCCTCCTCCATCTGCTCCACAAGCCTGGTGAAATTGAGCTTGTGAAGAGTCCCCCAGCTCCTGGCCACCTGCACCCCCAGGTACCTGAAACTCTTCCCTGCTCTCTTAAACGGGAGCCTTCCAATTCCCTCCTCTTGGTCCCCCGGGTGCACCACAAACACCTGACTCTTGCCCAGATTCAGTTTATAGCCTGAAAAGGCCCCGAACTCAGCCAACAGCTCCATCACCTTCGGCATCCCTCCCACTGGGTCCGCCACATACAGTAACAGGTCATCGGCATATAACGACACCTGATGTTCCTCCCCACCCCGCATCAAACGCCTCCACCTTCCTGACTCCCTCAACGCAATCACCAAAGGTTCGATTGCCAGTGCAAACAACAAGGGGGACAGGGGGCACCCCTGTCTGGTCCCTCGGTAGAGCCGGAAGTACTCTGATCTCCTCCCATTCGTAGCTACACTCGCCATCGGGGCCTCATACAGTAGCCTCACCCATTTAATAAACCCTTCTCCAAATCCAAACCTCCCCAACACCTCCCATAGGTACCCCCACTCCATTCTATCGAAGGCCTTCTCCGCATCCACGCCACCACTATCTCCGCCTCCCCCTCAATCGCCGGCATCATAATGACATTTAGCAGCCTCCGTACATTCGTATTCAGCTGCCTTCCCTTAACAAAACCTGTGTGGTCCTCGTGTATCACCCCTGGCACACAGTACTCAATCCTGGTGGCCAGGATCTTTGCCAGCACCTTGGCATCCACATTGAGGAGAGATATGGGCCTGTATGAACCACACTGCTGGGGGTCCTTATCCCTCTTTAGGATTAAGGAAATCAGCGCCCGCAACATCGTCGGGGGCAAAGCCCCCCCCCCCTCCCATGCCTCATTAAACGTCCGCACCAACAGGGGGCCCATCAGGTCCACATACTTTTTATAGAACTCCACCGGGAACCCGTCCGGCCCTGGCGCCTTCCCAGACTGCATCTGCCCGATCCCCTTAACTAGCTCCTCCAGCTCAATCGGCGCCCCCAACCCCTCCACCTGCTCCTCCTGCACCTTCGGGAAAGATAGCCCATCGAGGAACCTCTCCATTCCCCTCCTCTCCACCGGTGGCTCCGACCAGTACAGTTCCCCATAGAAGTCTTTGAAGACCTCATTCACCTCTGCCCCCTTCCGCACCACATTCCCACTCTTATCTCTCACTCCAGCAATTTCCCTAGCCACATCCCGTTTGCGGAGTTGATGCGCCAGCATCCTACTCGCCTTTTCACCATATTCATACACCACCCCCTGTGCCTTCCTCCACTGTGCCTCCGACTTTCTGGTGGTTAACAAATCAAACCTAGCTTGTAGGCTACGCCTCTCCCCCACCAATCCCTCCTCTGGTGCCTCCGCGTACCTCCTATCCACCTCCAGGAGCTCCCCCACCAGTCTCACCCTCTCCCTCTTCTCCGTCCTATCCCTGTGGACCCGGATGGATATCAGCTCCCCCCGAATCACTGCCTTCAGGGCTTCCTAGACCATCCCTACCTGGACCTCCCCCGTATCGTTAACCTCGAGGTACTCCTCAATACTTCCCCGGGCCCTCCTGCACACCTCCTCCTCCGCCAACAACCCCACATCCAGATGCCACAGCAGGCGCTGGTCCCGTACCTCCCCCATCTCCAAATCTATCCAATGCGGAGCGTGGTCGGGGATTGCAATGGCTGAATACTCGGCCTCCTCCACCCTCGGAATCAATCCTCTGCTCACCACGAAAAAGTCTATTCTGGAATAAACCCTATGGACGTGGGGAAAAAAAGAATACTCCCGCGCCCTCGGCCTCCCAAACCTCCAGGGGTCCACCCCTGCCATCTGGTCCATAAACCCCCTCAGCACCTTGGCCGCCGCCAGCCTCCTACCCGTCCTTGAACTGGACAGATCCAGTGAAGGATCCAGCACCGTATTGAAGTCCCCCCCCCCCCCCATGATCAGGCCCCCCAGCCTCCATGTCATGGATACGTCCCAGCATACACCTCATAAAGCCCGCATCATCCCAATTTGGGGCATACACATTAACTAATACCACCTTCTCTCCCTGTATCCTACCCCTCACCATAACAAACCTACCCCCCTTATCCGCCACCACCTCAGATGCCTCAACCAACACCCTCTTCCCCACCAGAATCGCCACCCCCCGGTTCTTCGCATCCAACTCGGAGTGGAAAACCTGCCCTACCCACCCTTCCCTCAGACGGACCTGGTCCGCCACCTTCAGGTGGGTCTCCTGGATCATCGCCACATCCGCCTTCAGCCCCTTCAAATGAGTAAATACCCTAACCCGCTTAACCGGCCCGTTCAGTCCTCTCACATTCCAGGTGACTAACCGGATCAGAGGGCATCCCACCCCCCCCCCTCCCCCGCTGACTAGCCATAGCCCGTCGACTGCCCGCCCCAGGCCAGCACACCCCGCCCGACCCAGTCCCCACGGCGACAGCACCTCTCCTCTACCCCCCCGGCCCACACCGGCTCCTTCCTGACCCAACCAGCAGCAAACCGGAGGAAAGCCCGCGCTTTCGCACTGCCCCACCATACCCTTCTAATGCAGCTCCCAAATACCAGCCCCATCCCATCCCCCAACCCCATATAGAATACAACAGACTCCCAACATCCCCCACAAAATACAAAACTCAGACCATACCCCCCCCCCCCCCGAAAACAGAGCAAAACCCACATAAAGAAACCATGTCAAAATTACAAAAGTACAAAAAACACAGCAACAGCAAAAACCAGCAATATAACAATACAACCGACCCCGCAACCCCCAACCCCTAGTTCGAGTCCAGCTTCTCCTGCACAAAGGCCCATGCCTCCTCCGAGGACTCAAAATAGTAGTGCCGATCCAGATAGGTTACCCACAGGCGTGCAGGCTGCAACATCCCAACCTTCACGTGCTTCTTATGAAGCACCTCCTTCGTCCGGTTAAACCCGGCCCGCCGCTTAGCCACCTCCGCACTCCAGTCCTGGTAGATCCGCACTACCCCATTCTCCCACTTGCTGCTCCTCACCTTCTTGGCCCAGCGCAGCACACACTCCCGGTCACTGAACCGATGGAACCTCACCAGCACCGCGCGCGGGGGTTCATTCACCCTGGGCCTCCTGGCCAGTACTCTGTGGGCTCCCTCCAGCTCCAGGGGCAGATGGAACGACCCTGCCCCCACCATCGAATTCAACATGCTGGCCACGTAGGTCGGCAGATCCGACCCCTCTAGACCCTCCGCAAGGCCCAAGATCCTTAAATTCTTCCGCCTCATGCGGAGATCCAGCTCCTCAAAGCGGTCTTGCCACTTTTTATGGAGTGCCTCGTGCACCTCCACCTTACCCACGAGGACCACGGCCTCCTCCTCTCGTTCAGCGGCCTGCTGCTGCAACTCCTGGATGGCAGCACCCTGGGTCATCTGGGTCTCCGTCAGCTTGCTGGTTGTTTCCTTCAGTGAGCTTAGCAACTCAGCCTTCAGCTTGGCAAAACAGTGCAGGAGAGCAGCTTGCTGCTCCTGTGCCCACTGCCTCCAATCCTCAGGTGCTCCGCCGGCCGCCATCTTGGATTCCTTCCCTTGCTTTTTCTGGGGAGCTGCTGCCGTTTTTCTCCTTGCCCCACTTCGATTTCGAAACATAAATTGCACAGAATGTTTCTCCCAACACCTTCCCCCACCGGGAAACGTCAAAAAAGCGCCGTTTGGGGCTCTAAAAAGAGTCCAAAAGTCCGTTAAAATCGGGAGCTCCCAAATGTGCGGCTTAGCACGTCATCACCACAACCGGAAGTCCCCCGTTAAACTATCCTTGATCAACAATGCCACTCCTCCACCTCTTTTACCATCTTCCCTACTCTTACTGAAACATCTATACCCCGAAACGTCCAACAACCATTCCTGTCCCTGTTCTAGCCATATCTCCGTAATGGCCACAACATCGTAGTCCCAAGTACCAATCCACGCTCCAGGTTCACCTACCTTGTTCTGGATGCTCCTTTCATTGAAGTAGACACACTTCAACCCACCTTCCTGTCTGCCAGTACACTCCTGCGACCCTGATACCCTCCTCAGTACCTCACTATTCTCAACACTGGCTTCTGGACTACAGCTCGTTTTCCCATCCCCCTGACAAATTAGTTTAAACCCCCTGAAGAGCCATAGCAAATTTCCCTCCCAGGATATTGGTGCCCCTCTGGTTCAGGTGCAAACTGTCCTGTCTGTACAGGTCCCACCTTCCCCAGAATGTGCTCCAATTATCCACATAACTGAAACCCTCCCTCCTACACCATCCCTGCAGCCATATGTTGATCTGCACTCTCTCCCTGTTCTTCAACTCGCTAGCACATAGCACCAGCAACAAACCAGAGATGGCAACATGGTTTGTCCTGGCTCTCAGCTTCCACCCTAGCTCCCTAAATTCCTGTTTTAGATCCCCGTCCCTTCTCTTACCTATGTTGTTGGTACCGATGTGTAACACGACTTGTAACTGTTACCCCTCCCCTTTAAGGATTCTGAAAACACAGTCCGAGACGTCACGGATCCTGGCACCCGGGAGGCAACATACCATCCGTGAGTCTCTTTCGTTGCCACAGAACCGTCTATCTGTCCCTCTAACTATCGAGTCCCCAATAACTATTACTCTCCTGCTCTCCCTCCTTCCCTTCTGAGCCACAGGAACGGACTCAGTGCTGGAGATCCGTTCACCGTGGCTTACGCCTGGTAGGTCGTCCCCCTCAACAGTATCCAAAACGGTATACTTGTTACTGAGGGGAACGACCACAGGGGATCCCTGCACTGACTGCTTCCTCCCAGCCCCTCCCACCGTCACCCATCTATCTTCATTCTTCGGAGTAACTACATCCCTGAAGCTACTATCTATGACCACCTCTGCCTCCCGAATGATCCGAACTTCATCCAGCTCCAGCTCCAGTTCCCTAACGCGGTTTTTGAGAAGCTAGAGATGGATGCACTTCCCATAGGTGAAATCAACAAGGACACTGACGGCATCCCTCACCTCAAAAATTCTGCAGGAGGAACATTGCACTGCCTTCCCTGCCATCCCCCCCAGATAACTTGCGGATAAAAGAAAAGAAAGAGCTTACTTGATATTCACTCACCCCCTTAGGTTAGAGGAGGTGGAAGGGTGGGGGACACTACAAGTGTAGTGTCTTGGGTTTAGCAACCACCCAACTTAAATACAGGTAAAAATAAAACACTTAAGCACCTACCTGATTGCCAAGCTGCACTCCGGCTCCCTCTCTCTCTCTCCCGCTCCCGGAAATGAAGGCCGCTGGAACCTGGGGGTAAGTTTAAGCACTACCTGATTCCCAAGCTGTAATCCGGCTCCCTCTCTCTCTCCCATTCCGTACATCTCCTCTAAACCTGGTCCCTCACGCCTTAAACCTATGCCCCCGAGTAATTGACCCCTCTACCCTGGGAAAAAGCCTCTGACTATCCACTCTGTCTATGCCCCTCATAATTTTGTAGACCTCTATCAGGTCGCCCCGCAACCTCCTTAGTGCCAGTGAGAACAAACCGAGTTTATTCAACTGCTCCTCATAGCTAATGCCGTCCATACCAGGCAACATCCTGGTTAGGTTGAGTAGGGTAATGCTTTGGATGAGCAACTGTAACTATTAATAGAGAACGATATGTGGACATTCAACAGAATTTTTCAAACCCATTTGGCCTACACAGAGATCATTTCTTCCAGAACTGTTCCCAATGTCCCAGGAATCTAAAGCTCTCCATCCTGTGCCATCTCTCCAGCCAGACATTCATCTGCACTGTCCTCCTATTTTATACTCACTGGCACTTGGCACTGGGAGCAATTGCGATCTTTGAAGCTGTGCTTGCTAGTTTCATTACTAGTCCCTTAAAATCTGCTTGCAGGAGATCATTCCTTGTTCTACCTCTGTTGTTAGTTACCAATATGGGCCACCATCACTGGCTGTTCACCCTCCCCTCAGAGTGTTCTACAACAACTCGATGACTTCCTTGATACTGCTACAAGAGAGGCAACAAAGTAGTCAGAATACGTCTCCGGTCAGAGAAACATGTGACTGTTCCCCTAACTATAGAACCTCCGATCACTGCTAATTTCCTAATGTTCCTCCTGCTCCCTGTCCAGCTCAGCCAGCAATTGGTGCTGGGGATGTGGCTCTGGTTACAACCTCAGAGGAAAACTCACTCCCACCAGTATTCAGAACTGAACACCGGTTGGCGAGTGAGATGCATTTTGGGGATTCCTGCACTAGCTGCCTGGTCTCCCTTAACTGCCTGATGGTCACTCATTCCCTCTCTGCCTTAAGCTAGAGAGTGACCACACCTACTCCAGCTGATGACATTTACCGCAGATATGGTTGTACAGGACATGAGAAGCATCCTGGAGTTCCCACATGGTGCAGGATGTACAGTCTATGAAACTGAAATGCGCTGCTGGCTCTATTAGACTATTAACTGATTTAACCAAAATAAACGTGATACTTAAATAAATACAGACTAAACAGCTATTAATTACTTCCTGTGTGCTAACATTGAACTTGCCATTAACGCACACATCCTGTGAATGACTAAAAATATATGGATGGAAGAGAAAAGATAAAATACCACCCATGCATCACTTATTTCAGTAAGGCCACTGTATCTTGCGTAACAGGTCAGCAGCGGGCTTTGCCGTCCCCACCAACCCTCTGGATCAAGGACATTCCTGGACAAGAGGCCCACATGCTGAGAGCTTCCAACCAATCAGAGGTCTGTAGCCTTTATGTACTCAGCAGCCCCATCCGAGAGGCGGTGGCTGCTGCCGGTACTACATCACAACGGTCTCCGATCAAGGAAAGACCCAAGTGCAGGTGAATGATGATGGAAAAGGGAAGGGGCAGCAAAGGCAACGGATGGCTTTCAGCTGGCCCACCCCTCACCCCCTTCCTGACGCCAGCTCCCATTCATCAGGCACTGAGTGCCTTTGAACGAGGAAGCTCTGCCCACCCTCCCCACCCACAGGCAAAGACGCCAGAGTTTGCAAGTCATGTTCTCCGCAGGGCTGCCCACCATCAAGTTAATCGAACTGCAGTGGGATCAGGCCCTTAAATAGGCAGCAGGCCAGGAAGGTTGGCCATGGGGCTTCCCGCCACAGACATATTTGGGGTGGAGGTGAGATGGTGGTGGGGGTCTCGACCCGCCACTCTCTTGCCCATTTGAATGACCCCTTGCCACAAACCTAGATTCCAACCATACACCCTGATTCCCAATGGAATTAACTAAGATTCCAACATAGCCATCCAATTCAAGACCTCACAATTCAACTGGAGTCTGTTTTGTTCCGCAATGTCCTCCACTCTGAAAATTGGCTATTAACCAATTACCTCTCCTTTGAGCACAGCAGCTGTGGAATAATTGGTCCTCTCAGTCTGTAATTGGACTGTAGATGGTTGATTCCTGCACAGAATCACCTGATGGTTGGTTAGATTACCTGGGGTGCTTCTCGGTTTAGACTCGTTCTCACAACTGGAGATGAATCCGATCACTTTTTGACCAGCTTGTTTGAACATAAGAACATTAGAACTGGGAGCAGGAGTAGGCCATCTGGCCCCTCGAGCCTGCTCCACCATTCAATGAAATCATGGCTGATTTTTTGTGAACTCAGCTCCACTTTCTGGCCTGAACACCATAACCCTTAATCCCTTTATTCTTCAAAAAACTATCTATCTTTATCTTCAAAACGTTTAATGAAGGAGCCTCAACTGCTTCACTGGGCAAGGAATTCCATAGATTCACAACCGTTTGGGTGAAGAAGTTCCTCCTAAACTCAGTCCTAAATCTACTTCCCCTTATTTTGAGGCTATGCCCCCTAGTTCTGTTTCACCTGCCAGTGGAAACAACCTGCCCGCATCTATCCTATCTATTCCCTTCATAATTGTATATGTTTCTATAAGATCTCCCCTCATCCTTCTAAATTCCAACGATTACAGTCCCAGTCTACTCAACCTCTCCTCGTAATCCAACCCCTTCAGGTCTGGGATTAACCTAGTGAATCTCCTCTGCACACCCTCCAGCGCCAGTCCATCCTTTCTCCGGTAAGGAGACCAAAACTGAACACAATACTCCAGGTGTGGCCTCACTAACACCTTATACAATTGCAGCATAACCTTCCTTGTCTTAAACTCCACCCGTCTAGCAATGAAGGACAAAATTCCATTTGCCTTCTTAATCACCTGTTGCACCTGTAAACCAACTTTTTGCGACTCACGCACTAGGACACCCAGGTCCCTCTGCACAGCAGCATGTTTTAATATTTTATAATTGAAATAATAATCCCTTTTGCTGTTATTCCCACCAAAATGGATAACCTCACATTTGTCAACATTGTATTCCATCTGCCATCTGTTTGTTAGAATAACACACTATAAATAGGGCAGCACGGTGGCACAGTGGTTAGCATTGCTGCCTACGGCGCTGAGGACCCGGGTTCGAATCCCGGCCCTGGGTCACTGTCCGTGTGGAGTTTGCACATTCTTCCCGTGTCTGCGTGGGTTTCACCCCCACAACCCAAAAGATGTGCAGGATAGGTGGATTGGCCGCACTAAATTGCCCCTTAATTGGAAAAAATAATTGGGTACTCTAAATTTATTAAAAAAAAAAAAAAAAAAAAAACACACTATAAAGGAATGGTTCATTCAGTTGTTTCCTGCACAAATAGTGTATTGAAACACCATGGAGATAAAGATTTCTCCTGTCTTGTTATCTATCAGCTTGTTTCCCCATGTTGAAACAGACTACTCTGCTCAGGTTACTCTGATATGACATACAGTATACTCAGTATTATATCTACTTTATTTTACATGTCATTACACAGTCTGTAGACTATGTGTAGACTTTGATAAACAGAGATTACAGGACCTGAAGGGTACTAACTTTTTGTTTTACAAGGCTTTTAATCCTCAACAACTTCTGGAAATCCCTTTCTACACCGCTTCACTTCTTTCCCTCACTTTCCTCCTTTAAGGCGCTGTTTAAAATCTCCCTCTTTGATATTGCTTTTGGCCATCTGACCTAATATCACCTTAAAAGGCTTGGTGTCAAATTTTGTTCTATCACTGAAAATGGAAACATGTTGCCGAAGCTTTTCACCTTGCACTCATCAGGTCAAATGCAAGAATTCCAAATTTCAAATGGTCCCAACAATTTATACTGCAGGAGAAAAGGGTGCTGATTGGTTCGCAAGTTGACTCTAATTGTCCGAAATGTTGCCATGTGAAAGCATGGGAAACCACAAGCTCACAAAGCTCCCGGATAATTCTACAAAGGCACAAGGCTTGAACATATTTTCTTTGATTGCAGAGAATGGATCCCTGCATATGAATCTATGTTACTGCAACTGGTAGACATTTTGTTTGGGTTTTCCAAGTACAGGTTGGCTGACTACATTCTACTCTTAGATACGATTCTGCAATTATGCGCTAATAGCTACACTAACAATCAATTTAAAATAATCATTCGAGCTCCTAAAGTGGCTCATTTAAACTTGCTAGAAGCAATGCACATTCAAATGCAGGGACCCATTCTCTGCAAAAAAAATATATTTTAAGCCGTGCGCCTTTTACATAGAACATACAGTGCAGAACGAGGCCATTCGGCCCATCGAGTCTGCACCAACCCACTTAAACCCCCACTTCCACCCTATCCCTGTAACCCAATAATCCCTCTTAACCTTTTGGGGGGGGGGGTGCAATTTAGCATGGCCAATCCACCTAACCTGCACGTCTTTGGACTGTGGGAGGAAACCAGAATGCCTGGAGGAAACCCACGCAGACATGTGGAGAACGTGCATACTGCGCACAGGCAGTGACCCAGCGGGGAATCGAACCTGGGACCCTGTCTCTGTGAAGCCACAGTGCTAACCACTGTGCTACCGTGCTGCCCTTTTCTAAATTACTCGGGAGCTCAGGGAACCTATTGCAGTTGTTTTCCTCCAGGCAATGCTACAGCCAATCAGAGTCAACTTGCCAACCAATTAGCACCCTTTTTTCTCTGTGGTATCAATTGCTGTGATTGTTTAAAATTTGGCATTCTTGCATTTGCCCTGATGAGTGGAAGATTAAAAGCTTCACCAGCATGTGTCTTTTTTCTACAATATTCAAGTTTTATACTGCGAAGCGATAGTGCTGCACACTGCAGCCGTGAAAAACCTTGGGGCATTTAATTACGTAACAGGCACTATATAAATAGTGGTTGTTGTTGATCTAGTTACCATTCCACCTATTGCACTACCTTTCTGTCTATCGAGGTGATAAATATACCCCAGTTCAGCAAAATCCCAGAGATGGCAGGCTGTGGGCAGAGGCCATGAGACTCTTGGCTGGGGGCTAGATTTTCCCTCCCTGGTGTTCGGCCAGCCAAAAGAAAGTGTTTGGAGTTAAGTTCAGAAACTTGCTGAATGTGTAGCTCTACCTGTTGAATAAGCTACTAAAAGGTCATCAAAGTCCTGTTCCCAGCTTCATAAGTAGAATGTGGAAAATTTCTTGCTTCTTCATTAATACGGCACTTCTCATTTTCAAAGGGTGTTTTATTTTTGCATCAGTCTGGTTACGTCACCACTACCATGAAGAAAAACATTCTTGCAGTCAGCCACAAATAACAGGCTCGTGTTCACCGGTAACAGCCACTGCTCACAGGGAAGCCGCTGTTTAAATAAAGCACCCTGAGGAATTCTGGAAGAGAGATGGCATGAGTGATGTCCCGCCTTATTATGCAACTCTGAATGACAGCATTGTGCTAATGAGGGAGGGGCTAGCCTCTGTGGCAGCTATACCCGTTGAAGTTCCAGCCGTATACAGACAACACTAAAATGAAGGACACATGGCCCTATTGAGTTGTTTTCTGTGAATGCTTTTTTTTTTGGAGTTGCGACTCATTACCTACACGTAATTTGTAAAGAACTCCACTCTCATTAACCTCCAGCCCTGGGAGAAGCACAATTGTACAGCGAGCATCAATTTGTGCAACACTTTCCAATGGGCAGGTTTGGTAAACAGAGTAAGTCATTGATGATTCTACATCTCATGAATGGGTAACACACTGAATGCAGATTGTATTCGCTATGAATAGTTTTAACATTGAAGCTAGAGCTGCGATTGAAAAACAGAGCTATTTACTGCATGACAGATATTACAGGAAAGTGTAAGAATGAAATTGCACTGTGCAAATTTAACATCAAATGCTTAACATGCTTGTATCAAATTCCTGAGTCCACTATTGAAGATGTTAATCACTTTTTGTTTTAAGCAGGTTAATGCTTCTGTTAAAATAGAGGAAAGAAATTTGATATGGACATGTTAATGTTTAGTAAACGAATATTCACATGGCAGAGTACATTTTTAAAGATATTATTTCAAGTAAATAACAAAATAGATCTTTTTCTGTGGACTCTTTTATAACATTCAGGTGATAATACAGATCGGCCAAATCCAGTTTCTCCCCCTAGGTTTTATACATTGTGACTGCAGACATGCTGCAGAAAACCACCATGATTTCTCGGACTTCGCCTCCCAAGTACCTTCTCACAATCAGGGGTAGGCCTTTTAGGATGAAAAGGGGGAATTTCTTCACTTCAAAGGTGGTAAATCTTTGGCTGCACTCATCCAAGTGGCGACTGTTCCATCACTCTCCTGACTTGTGCCTTGCAGATGGTGGACCGGCTTTGGGGAGTCAGGAAGTGAGTTAATCTGCGCTGAATTCCCAACTTTCAGCCTCCTCTTCGAGCCACATGTATGTTCAGTTCAGTTTCTGCTCAGTGGTAACCCCTCCCCCAGGATGTCGTTAACGAGGGATTCAGTGATGGTAATGCCATTGAATGTCAAGGGGTGATGGTTAGGTTCTCTCTTGTTAGAAATGGTCATTGTCTGGCACTTGTGTGGCACAAATGTTACTTGCCACTTCTCAGCCCAAGCCTGAATGTGCAAGCAGAAGAATCCAGAAGAATGTGCTGGTTTGAAATGAAATGAAATGAAAATCGCTTATTGTCACAAGTAGGCTTCAAATTAGGTTACTCGCGCCTGTTCGGGGAGGCTGGTACGGGAATTGAACCGTGCTGCTGGCCTGCCTTGGTCTGTTTTAAAAGCCTGCGATTTAGCCCAGTGTGCTAAACCAGCCCCAATAAGCTGGAGTTGCAGACTGTCCGCATCTTGCTGCAACTGCTTCAGTATCTGCGGAGTTGTGGGTTTGCTGAACATTGTGCAGATATCCCCACTTCTGACCTTTGGATGGAGAGAAGTGGAGGGTGTGGAGGAGGGGGGGGGGGGGGGGGGGGGGGGGGGGGGGAGGCCTGGTTAGTGAGGAAGATGGGAATTCTGGGGGAAGACTGAAGACTGGAGAAGCTTGTACAGTTGGGATGGGGCGAGGCCAGTAGGAACTTTCAATTTATCAATGCAACTTCTGTACTAAAATATTCCGTGGAAAAACTTAAACGACACTAATAATAAAATATAAGATGTTGAAAAATATCTTTTGACTTTGAAAACTGCGTCGGGTAATCCTTCTGACTCACAGGCAGCTGCTGCTCCAATATTTCGACCCCAGGATGTGTGACCTGCCTTAGGAGCAAGAGTAATCGTTTGGTTTAATTTCTACAATGAAAATTGATTGGTGACTTGAACTGTAACACATTCATCCTTTTAATCAGCAAGCAATAATTATCGACTGTATTTAGCAGACCTGCAATCTATTTTGATCACGGAAGGACAGGGCAAACAACAATTAATTAATATGATGTGGAGGCATTGTTTAGAATATATAACAACGGGTTTTACTTCCCACTCACCCCAAAGTAAATCTCCAAACTCCAGCAATCGTCACTTCTTCCTTTTCCTCTATTTTACCTCCAGACACTTTGGGTTTCACTACCCTTTCTTAGAATAAAGGGGTCGCCCGTTTGCGACTGTGATGAAGAGACATTTATCCACTCAAAAGGCTTGTTCATCTTTCGAAATCCCTACCCAGAGAGCGTTCGTGCTCAGCCATTGTATATATTCAAGACACGGATCAATAGATTTTTGGGAACGGAGCGATATGGGATGTTACCACATCCTGGGCAAATGCCTGGTCAATTCCAGCCCCAGCCCGGAGTCACAACACAAGTGAGTTAACCGATAATTCTTATAAACATACCCAAAGTCTTTGGCCCTTGGCTGCCCGATAATTACAGTCACCAGGTTTGTAAGTTTAAACTCAATTACTGTTTATTTATAACTGTAATGAAATACTCAGTAAATACAGTTGGTTAACGATTAGCTAATATCTAATTCCCATTTTAACTTCCCCCTGCCCCACCCTCTACACATACACACACGACAGACAAACGCAGAGGGGTGGAAAGGGATAAAAATTGTAAGTGAAAGGGAAAAGATTCTTTGCTTCAGATGATGGTTCTTAGTATACTTTCTTCACAGCATGCTTGCAGATTAAAGCATTTGTGTCGCAGCCTGTAATGCTCTTTCCTGTAGCCTAGAAATATAGTACTTACAGGGCGGCATGTGGAGCAATGTTTTGCAGTGGGACTGCAGTGCTGAGGATGTGGGTTCGAATCCCGGCCATGGGACACGGTCCATGTGAAGTTTACACATCCTCCCCATGTCTGCATGGGTTTCACCCCCACAGCCCAAAGATAAGCAGGTTAGGTGGATTGGCCATGCTAAATTTCCCCTTAATTGGGGGAAAAAAATAATTGGGTACTCAAAATTTATTTTTAAAAAAGGAATATAGTACTTGCAATGTTCCTGGAGAGGCAGCATCTTTGTTTCATCAAACTTTGCTCTCAGTTTGTGGTTTGTCCTCAGGCCAATGTGATTCCAGGAAAATAACACCCAAAGGCTACTGGAGAGAGAGAGAGAGACAGCCCTCACAACCCTCACAGCAGCTTTCTGGAGAGTGTTAGTTGGATGTTTCTGGAGAGAATTAGCTGGTTCTGTTCACTGTGCTGCCATAATCAATTCTGAAACCTCCTTAGGTCTCTGAACCATCCCCTGGGATAAGATCCCATCACCGCCCGTTACTGGGCAGAGTACAGCCTTTTGGATCAATTCACTGGCCCCCAGCAATTCAATCAAACCGAGTCCCAGCCCATCTCTCTCACTGGTACTCACCAGTCTGCAACTCCAGTTTAAACCAGCACAATCTTCTGGATTCTTATTCTTGAATTAAAGATAGAGGCTGCTTGCCATACAGACACGCGTCCACTAAACATCAGAAATTTTAAAAAGGGGAAATAAGGGAATCAACAGGAAATTAAACAAGGAGGACTCTTGCAGGGAATAGTGCAGGAAGGCAGAGTTGAGGTAGCAGATTAGTTCTGTTCGTGTTGCATGATGGGGCAAATATGCAGGGTCAAATGACATACTCTCGTTCCTATTTCTTATATTCTTTCGGATACCAGAGAGAACTAAAGTACAAATCAGAACAGGCTCAATTGAATCTATATTCAATTGCGCATATAGACACTGACATTCAGTTTCTACAAAGATGCAAAAAAGCAGACAAGATCCCGAAAGGACTACAGATCAAAAACCCACTCAAGTCGACTTACAACACAGACTACGCTGAAAGACTCTGCCACCGCACCTCTGTCACACTCCTCAAACACCTCGTACACCAACTCTACAGCAGTCGACGCAACCTGGAAACCAAGAGAGAGGCCATATTCTCAACTTGCGCTCAGGACACAGCAGACCAGCTGCGGAACACCGCCAAACAGATGAGACAGCAATACTATGCCACCTACATGCACACCAAGAACAGGAAGCTTGAGAAACTTGGCATCACCACCAGCAGCAATCAAGCTTCTCCCGGTACAACAGTCGAAAACAATACAGGGAAATCCATTGTCAACTTGTCAGACTACACCCTTCAACCAGACGAAATCGAAGTCCTCAGCAGAGGGCTCAATTTCTGCACCACCACCAAAATGGACCCCATCAGTCTCGCGGCAGATACGGAGGAATTCATCAGGCGAATGAGGCTCCGGGAATTCTTCCACAGACCCCAAGAGGCCGACAGCGAACCCAGGGACACGACCAATGAACCGGAACAGCAGACCGCGAGATCTGCAGTGCAGCAACCGAAAAGGAAAGAGTCAAATTGGACCCCTCCGGAAGGCCGCTGCCCTAGACTCGACATGTATGCTCAAGCCGTCAGAAGTCGTGTCAATGCCAGATTCATCACTCGCAATCACAAGGCAGCCTCAAACGTCACCCAAGCACAACGCAACGCCATCCGCACTCTCAAGACCAACCGCAACATCGTCATCAAACCAGCAGACAAAGGAGGGGCCACCGTCATACTGAACAGAACAGACTACTGCAAAGAAGTATACCGACAACTCGACAACCAGGAACACTACAGGCAGTTACCCGCAGATCCAACCAAGGAACACATCCGCCAACTCAGCAGACTGATCAAGACCTTAGATCCAGACCTTCAGAACACCCTACGTGCTCTCATCCCACGTAATCCCCGCATTGGAGATCTCTACTGCCTCCCGAAAATACACAAGGCCAACACACCAGGCCGTCCTATCGTTTCAGGCAATGGGACCCTGTGTGAGAACCTCTCTGGCCACATCGAGGGCATCTTGAAACCCATCGTACAAGGTACACCCAGCTTCTGTCGCGACACAACGGACTTCCTACAGAAACTCAGCACCCATGGACCAGTTGAACCAGGAACATTCCTCGTCACAATGGATGTCTCGGCACTCTACACCAGCATCCCCCATGACGACGGCATTGCTGCAACAGCCTCAGTCCTCAACACCGACAACTGCCAATCTCCAGACGCAATTCTGCAACTCATCCGTTTCATTCTAGACCACAACGTCTTCACCTTCGACAACAAATTCTTCATCCAGACGCACGGAACAGCCATGGGGACCAAATTTGCACCTCAATATGCCAACATCTTCATGCACAAGTTTGAACAGGACTTCCTCACCACACAGGACTTTCAACCGATGCTATACACCAGATACATCGATGACATTTTTTTCCTTTGGACCCACGGCGAGACATCACTGAAACGACTACACGATGACATCAATAAGTTCCATCCCACCATCAAACTCACCATGGACTATTCTCCAAATTCAGTTCCATTCTTGGACACACTCGTCTCCATCAAGGACGGTCACCTCAGCACCTCGCTTTACCGCAAGCCCACAGATAATCTCACGATGCTCCACTTCTCCAGCTTTCACCCGAAACACATTAAAGAAGCCATCCCCTATGGACAAGCCCTCCGTATACACAGGATCTGCTCAGACAAGGAGGAGCGCAACAGACACCTACAGATGCTGAAAGATGCCCTCGTACGAACGGGATATGGCGCTCGACTCATTGATCGACAGTTCCACCGCGCCACAGCAAAAAACCGCACCGACCTCCTCAGAAGACAAACACGGGACACCACTGACAGAGTACCCTTCGTCGTCCAGTACTTTCCTGGGGCGGAGAAACTACGACATCTTCTTCGCAGCCTCCAACACATCATCAGCGAGGATGGACATCTTGCCAAGGTCATCCCCACACCCCCACTACTGGCCTTCAAACAACCGCGCAACCTCAAACAAACCATTGTTTGCAGCAAATTACCCAGCCTTCAGAACAGCAACCACAACACCACAAAACCCTGCCAGGGTAATCTCTGCAAGACATGCCAGATCATCGACATGGACACCACCATTACACGTGGAAACACCACCCACCAGGTACGCGGCGCATACTCGTGCGACTCGACCAATGTAGTCTACCTCATACGCTGCAGGAAAGGATGTCCCGAAGCGTGGTACATTGGCGAGACCATGCAGACACTGCGACAACGAATAAACGGGCATCGTGCGACTATCAACAGGCAGGACTGTTCCCTTCCAGTTGGGGAACACTTCAGCAGTCAAGGACATTCAGCCTCTGATCTCCGGGTCAGCATTCTACAAGGAGGCCTTCAGGAGACGCGACAACGCAAAATTGCTGAGCAAAAACTTATAGCTAAGTTCCGCACGCATGAATGCGGACTCAACCGGGATCTGGGATTCATGTCGCATTACATTCGGCCCCCACCAACAAGCCTGGACTTGCAGAGGCCTACCGACTGAACTGGCTTGGGACAATTCACACCTCTTTAACCTGGAGTTACCTCTCTCTCTGCATCTTTGATGATTTGATTGCCTGCAGGTGCTCGCATTCCGGGGCATCTCTGACTGTGTCTATATAAACATTTCTGGAACAAGCCTTTCCATTCACCTGAAGAAGGAGCCGTGCTCCGAAAGCTCGTGTTTGAAACAAACCTGTTGGACTTTAACCTGGTGTTGTAAGACTTCTTACTGTGCTCACCCCAGTCCAACGCCGGCATCTCCACATCTTAAATAAACAAAACAGAGTTCAAAATAGAGTCAAGAATCAACTTGCCAACCAATCTGCAATCCCTTCTCATGCAGTACAAATTGTTATTCCCTTTCCAATTGGTTTTCTTGTGAATTGTGAAAGATGAATAGCTTCATCAACATGCGTCGATTTTCAGCAATGCTGAAGTTTCTGTACCACCAAAATGAGTATAAAATAATTCAGAGGGAGTTTCTGAGGACTGTTAATTCGTTGATTTTGTTTTATTCCTGGAGACCTGCTCAACTGTGGCACTAAACTCAGAGTACACATTGTGAATTTGGCAAAGAGCAAGTCGGAGAATGGAGAATATTGGAAATGTCTCAAAGGTGGGCTCAAGCCATACTTGGAAAGCAAATGCAATAACCAAACTGAAGCCACATAGATCTGGATCTACACAAGATTAATCTTTTAAACGCAGGATCATAAAGAAAGGGTGAATTACAAAAGCCATACCAATAAAATTCAGAACATAAATTTATAAATAGGAAGGATGGGTAACGTTCATATACTGAGAAAGAATTGTCACAGTTTATAATCTTTACTCATTCTTGTTCAGTTTAAAATGCTTGTGGTGAAAAGCTGGTCTCGAAGGATTGACAAATGACACACTTTGCTAAAATTATAATTTACCAAAATAATGTCGTGTTTTTGCTGTTCTTCTCAAAACCTGAATTACTGAAAGCATGGTACATGTTTTATAAATATATAATAATTCTGATTCAACTCCACCAACGCACATCAATCCCATGGCTCTTAATTCCATTGGAGTAGAATCATCGAATAGAGGCCTTGTGGCACATTCTCTGTCTCTGAGGTTCAATCCCAGGACTAGACGCCTAAGGAAGGTACGTTCATGACATGGCCAAACAGGTGTCAACCTGCAAAATCCTTCCAAACATGCCAGTGGTTGGTGGTAAGAGTGGGAGAGACTCCAGGTCAACCTTCATGTGAAGTGGTGCCCCTTTAGTGAAAGACTAGCGACCTGCTCGAGGAATAACTGGCTCCGGAAACAGATGCAAATCTGCCCTAGTGCATCACCCGGTGTGGGAAGGGAATTGGATTGGATTGGAGAATCATAGGATGGTTGGAGAACTGAACATTCGACCTATTGCATCTATGCTTGCTCTGTGGGAGAGAAACTCACCCAGTCCCACTTCCTACCTTTCCCCGTAACCCTGCACATTCTGCCTTTTCAGATAATAATCCAATTGGTTAATGAAAGTCTCTGTTGACCCTTTCTCCACCACAAACTCAGTCAGGGCATTCCAAATCCTCACCACTTGCTGCATGAAAAGTCTTTTTTTACACTGCAATGCTTCTTTAAATCAGTGTCTCTGGTTCCCAATCCTTCCACGAATGGGAATAGTTTCTCCCTATCTACTCTAACCAGACCCCAATAACCGATTGACCACTGTCACGTACATGTTCAATCACTAAACTGCGACAGGTCTCGAGGGTCGACAATTCACAATCCTGAGTGAAGGAATTTGTCCAGATCTCAGTCCTAAATGGCTTTATCCCTTTTTCAGAGACTGTGAACCCTGCTTCTAGACACTCCACCCAACAAACCATCCTTTCGGCATCCATCCTGCCAAGTCCCTTAAGAATCTTTGAATGAGAATGAGATCTTTGAGGGCAGCACGGTAGCATAGTGGTTAGCACAATTGCTTCACAGCTCCAGGGTCCCAGGTTCAATTCCCGGCTTGGGTCACTGTCTGTGTGGAGTCTGCACGTTCTCCCCGTGTGTGCGTGGGTTTCCTCCGGGCGCTCTGGTTTCCTCCCACAGTCCAAAGATGTGCAGGTTAGGTGGATTGGCCAGGCTAAATTGCCCTTAGTGTCCAAATTGCCCTTAGTGTCCAAAGTTGCCCTTAGTGTTGGGTGGGGTTACTGGGTTATGGGATTATGGGAATAGGTTGGAGGTGTGGGCTTGGGTCGGGTGCTCTTTCCAAGAGCTGGTGCAGACTCGATGGGCCGAATGGCCTTCTTCTGCACTGTAACTTCTATGACTTGAGATAATCTCATTCTTCTGAATGCCAGGGAATATACTCAGACTACTCAATTTCCCATCATAGGATAATCACATCATCCCAGGAATCAGTCCAGTAAACCGTTACTGCACTCCCTCCCGGGATAAGTCTTTTGGTAAGGAGACTCCAGGTGTGATCTCATCAAAACTCTATAAATTTGTGACAACAATTGAAAACTGGTCCCAGTAATGGCGATCATGAAACTATCATCAATTGTCATAAACGCTCATCTGATTCTCTAATCTCGGGCAGGAAATCTGCCATCCTGACTTGGTCTCGAGACTCCAAACATACAGCAATGTTACTGATTCTTAACTGCCCATTGAAATGGCCGTGTAAGCCACTCAACTGTAACAAAGCACAATAGTAAATTCGAAAGGGAATGAAATCCGATGGACCTCCCCAGCCTAGGCCGAGCACCGGACCCTGCAATGTCCACATTAATAACATCTTGGGGTTTGAAGGAGCTGCACTGTGGATTAGTCAAGCAACAAAGTGACATAGTCATACTCATATGGGGTCAAAGGTTATTGTGGCAGGTAGAATGCAGAGTTCACGGCACAATGAGATCCACCATGATCTCATTGAATTGCAGATGTCGAAGGAAATTGTGATAAATGGTTGTTTCTACAGCCCGCTGTGGGTCTGTATGGCTGCAAGGGCTGTCTCACTTACTCCCAGAGCCCACCCCTATAGACTGTCTCACTTACTCCCAGAGCCCTCCCCCCTTCGGCTGCTTCACTTACTCCCAGAGCCCTCCCCCTATAGGCTGCCTCACTTACTCCCAGAGCCCTCCCCCTATAGGCTGCCTCACTTACTCCCAGAGCCCTCCCCCTATAGGCTGCCCCACTTACTCCCAGAGCCCTCCCCCTATAGGCTGCCTCACTTACTCCCAGAGCCCTCCCCTACAGACTACCTCACTTACTCCCAGAGCCCTCCCCCTATAGACTACCTCACCTCCGCGAAGGCCATAAGGGGGAGTAAGTGAGGCAGCATTTGGAGTTGGACTCTGGGAGTAAGTGAGTCAACCTATTGGAGTAGGGCTCTGGGTGTAAGTGAGGTAGCCTATAGGGGGAGGGCTCTGGGAGTAAGTGAGGTTGCCTCACTTACTCCCAGAGCCCTCCTCCTATAGGCTGCCTCCCTTACTCCCAGAGCCCTCCCCCTACAGACTGTCTCACTTACTCCCAGAGCCCTCCTCCTATAGGCTGCCTCCCTTACTCCCAGAGCCCTCCCCCTTTCGGCTGCCTCACTTACTCCCAGAGCCCTCCCCCTATAGGCTGCTTCACTTACTCCCAGAGCCCTCCCCCTATAGGCTGCCTCCCTTACTCCCAGAGCCCTCCCCCTACAGACTGTCTCACTTACCCCCAGAGCCCTCCCCCTACAGACTGTCTCACTTACCCCCAGAGCCCTCCCCCTTTCGGCTGTCCCACTTACTCCCAGAGCCCTCCCCCTATAGACTGTCTCACTTACCCCCAGAGCCCTCCCCCTACAGACTGTCTCACTTACCCCCAGAGCCCTCCCCCTTTCGGCTGCCTCACTTACTCCCAGAGCCGTCCCCCTATAGGCTGCTTCACTTACTCCCAGAGCCCTCCCCCTACAGACTGTCTCACTTACTCCCAGAGCCCTCCCCCTATAGACTGTCTCACTCCCAGAGCCCTCCCCCTACAGACTGTCTCACTTACTCCCAGAGCCCTCCCCCTACAGACTGTCTCACTTACTCCCAGAGCCCTCCCCCTATAGACTGTCTCACTTACTCCCAGAGCCCTCCCTCTACAGACTGTCTCACTTACTCCCAGAGCCCTCCTCCTATAGGCTGCCTCCCTTACTCCCAGAGCCCTCCCCCTACAGACTGTCTCACTTACTCCCAGAGCCCTCCCCCTACAGACTGTCTCACTTACTCCCAGAGCCCTCCCCCTACAGACTGTCTCACTTACTCCCAGAGCCCTCCCCCTACAGACTGTCTCACTTACTCCCAGAGCCCTCCCCCTACAGACTGCTTCACTTACTCCCAGAGCCCTCCGCCTATAGGCTGCCTCCCTTACTCCCAGAGCCCTCCACCTATAGGCTGCCTCCCTTACTCCCAGAGCCCTCCCCCTACAGACTGTCTCACTTACCCCCAAAGCCCTCCCCCTACAGACTGTCTCACTTACCCCCAGAGCCCTCCCCCGACAGACTGTCTCACTTACTCCCAGAGCCCTCCGCCTATAGGCTGTCTCACTTACGCCCAGAGCCCTACTCCAATAGGTTGCCTCACTTATCCCAGAGCCCTCCCCCTATAGGCTGTCTCACTTACACCCAGAGCCCTACTCCAATAGGTTGCCTCACTTATCCCAGAGCCCTCCCCCTATAGGCTACCTCACTTACACCCAGAGCCCTACTCCAATAGGTTGCCTCACTTCCTCCCAGAGTCCAACTCCAAATGCTGCCTCACTTACTCCCCATTATGGAGGCGACAAAGGTGATTGATGAGGGGAGGGCGGTGGTTGTTGTTTGCATGGACTTCAGTAAAGCCTTTAACAAGGTGCCTCATGACAGACTGGTACAAAAGGTGACGTCACATGGGATCAGAGGTGAGGTGGTAAGATGGATACAGAACTGGCTCGGTCAGAGAAGGCAGAGGGTAGCAGTAGAAGGGTGTTTTTCTGAATGGAAGGATGTGACTAGTGGTGTTCCACATGGATCTGTGCTGGGGCCTCTGTTGTTTGTAGTATACATAAACGATTTAGAGGAAATGTAACTGGTCTGATTAGTAAGTTTGCAGATGACACCAAGGTTGGAGTGGGAGATAGTGTTGATGATTGTCAGAGAATACGCAGAACACAGATAGGTTGGAGACTTGGGCAGAGAAATGGCAAATGGAGTTTAATCCAGACAAATGTGAGGTAATGCATTTTGGTAGGTCTAACATAGAGTAAAAATATACTGTTAATGGCAAAACTCTTAGGAATATGGAAAGTCAGAGAGATCTGGGCGTGCATATCCACAGATCTTTGAAGGTGGCAACACAAGTGGATAAGGTAGTCAAGAAAGCATACGGAATGTTCATTGGACAGGACATTGAGTATAAAAACTGGCAAGTCATGCTACAGTTGTATAGAACCTTGGCAAGGCCGCACTTGGAATATTGCAGACAATTCTGGTCGCCACACTACCAGAAGGATGTGGAGGCTTTGGAGAGGAGGTTTACCAGGTGGTTGCCTGGTCTGGAGGGTGTTAGCTATGTGGAGAGGCTGAATAGACTCGGACTGTTTTCATTAGAATGTTGGAGGTTGAGGGGTGACCTAATAGAGGTCTACAAGGGCCTGTTCCTGTGCTGTGTCATTCTTTGTGTGCTGCTTAGCAGGTTCAGTACTCCCAGAACCCTTCACCAAAAGGCTGCCTCATGTACTCCCAGAGCCTTCTTTCTATTGGCTGCATCACTCACTCTCAGAACACTCCTCATATAGGCTGCCTCATTTATTCTCAGAGCCCCCCCTGGCCATCCAATAAGCCGCCAGCAGGTATCACCCATGACTTCCCGGGACCAACCAGGGCAACATTTAATTTTGAATGGAGGCCAATCTTGCATTACTTTTAACATCCGTTCCAGAGGGTTAAAAAAAGATTAGCTACAAGCACAGCCAAACTGCAGAGTGATAACTAGCAATAGGCTTGAGATTTCAGTGCAATGCTGTCTTGGGAAATATATGTAAGAATGTATCCAAATGGGAGAAACTGTGGGCAGCACGGTAGCACAAGTAGATAGCACTGTGGCTTCACAGCGCCAGGGTCCCAGGTTCAATTCCCCGCTGGGTAACTGTCTGTGCAGAGTCTGCACATTCTCCCTATATCTGCGTGGGTTTGTTCCGGTTTCCTCCCACAGTCCAAAGACGTGCAGGTTAGGTGGATTGACCATGATAAATTTCTCTTAGTGACCAGAAAAGGTTAGGAGGGATTATTGGGTTACAAGGATAGGGTGATTTAAGTGGGTCGGTGCAGACCCGATGGGCCGAATGGCCTCCTTCTGCACTGTGTGTTCAATGTTCTAATGGAGGAGGTGAGCAATCTGTGTCTTGCATCTCAAACACAGAATATAAAAAGTTTAAATTGATTCAGAGGATGTGCAATATTTGCATTACAATCTCAACACTCCGGCCAAGGGTGAATACGTTGAATAGCAATGGGTCACTACATCATTTGTTAGAGCTAATGAAAGATGGGGCATTCTCTTTTTATAATCAGCAAGAGTGCTTTTGACTCTTTTGCTTTATCAGTGAATATTTCCATTTTATCCACTTCAGTTCATTTCACTGGCTTGTTTCGTATCAATTTCAAACAATTGCAGAGAGATGCCAAGGCACAAATTACTGTTCCATAGGTGTCCTGCCCCAACAGCAGCTCCTGTGGGCAGCGAGGAACCACTTGTGGCCGGAGTCACACTGACGTTTTAAATTTAATTTTTTTTAGCTTGGCTGCAGGATGCGCTGTCGACAGCTTGCAGTGCAGAAGCCCGGCGCTCCCCAGCCCAGTGAACTCTACCACCAGGCAGGAGAACATAGAACATAGAGCAACAGAAGAGCAACAGTGTCATGGGAATTCTGTCAGCGGAGAACAAATTCCTCTCCCAGTCACAGAGCCACCTCAAATTGGACAGGTATTGCCATTCCTTCACTGCCGTGGGATTAACACCCTGGAATCCCTTCTGCAACATCATTGTAGTCAGGAATGCAGGAGTTCAAGAGGAAAGGTCACCAAGGCCTCCTCGGGGAAACTAGGAGTAAACACAGCACCATCACCCACACCTCATGAACTAATAAAGGAAGTGGGCGGGGGGGGGGGGGGGGGGGGGGGGGGGGAGGACTTCACTAAACCTTGTGCCCAAGATAGCAGATACAAATCAGGGAAAATATAAACTCAAGTTGCCAGGTCTCTGCACCCTGAATGTCACTCTGAAAATGCCAGTCAGCCCCCAAGTGGAGGAAAAGGTACTTCAATCCCATTTACTTTGGGGCAGGGCTAATGTGAGGGGAGATCCCCTCTGTAAAACTAAGTGGATTTCCATTTACATGGAGTTAATGATATTTAAACATCAGAAATGGGCTATTCAGCTGATGTCACCCTTCTGGGTGCAAGGCTATTTGCTCTTATCCCAGGTAGAATCACAGAATTTACAGTGCAGAAGGAGGCCATTTGGCCCATCGAGTCTGCACCGGCTCTTAGAAAGAGCACCCGATCCAAGTCCACACCCCCACCCTATCCCCATAACCCCACCCAATACTAAAGGCAATTTTGGACACTAAGGGCAATTTATCATGGCCAATCCACCCAGCCTGCACATCTTTGGACTGTGGGAGGAAACCGGAGTACACGGAGGAAACCCACGCACACACGGGGAGGATGTGCAGACTCCACACAGACAGTGACCCAAGCCGAAATCGAACCTGGGACCCTGGAGCTGTGAAGCAATTGTGCTAACCACTATGCTACCGTGCTGCAGAGAAATCAGAGGACCTAAGAGGATGCAGTGGGGTTGAAGATGGAGTCCATAAAAACAATGCATGTACAACTTTTCCGCATATATGAGAAGACCTCTGGGATTTGATCCCTTCTAACTGTTGTTTTTTTGATGGCACAGTGGTTAGCAATGCTGCCTCACAGCACCAGCCACCTGGATTCGATTCCGACCTCAGATGACTATCTGTGGAGTTTGCACTTTCTCCCCATATCTCCGTGGGTTGGTGCTCCGGTTTCCTCCCACAGGGGTTACAGGGAAGGTGAGGGGTTGTGGGCCTAGATAGTGTGTTCTTTCAGAGGGTCGGTCCAGATTCGATGGGCGGATTGGCCTCCTTCTGCACTGCCAGGATTCTATGCTTCTATAACAATTGACCCACTCCTGTTGCTACAAACCTTTCACCAGTGACTGGATTTCCATTGCGGGAGGGAGGAAGGTGTGTTCTCACTCCCATTGCAGTGGCCACATGTAGTCGAGTTTGGTCTGACTATCACCTCGGGGCAAAAGGGGGTTTGGCACTTGTTAACCGGGTGCCCTTGGTGCCAAGCAGGTGGCAGGGTGCCAACTTAGTGTGTGTGTTTCGAATGGAGTCGGCACTCATCTGGCATCATACTGGCAGAAGAGCAAGGGCCATAGTTGCCATAGCTACCATGGGCAAGTGGCTGGCAGCCTGTCCAGGCGGACGTCTCCAGCTTGCAGTGGAGGTCTAACCGTCAGAATCGGGGCCCCCACAGGAAGGGCAAGAATCCCAGGTATGAAGAGGACACGAGAGAGGAAGGAAGGGCAGGAAGACAAGAAAGGCCAAACCCTCAACACAGAATCTGCCGCCAAAGATGGAACCACCTGGAGCTGACCAAGAACCGGTGCCGCAAGAGGCTGTAACTTCACACACATCTGTGTCCTCGTCACAAAAGACCTCGTATCGTGCAGCACTGGTCGCCATGTCTTATCAGTCGCTGTCAAATTCACTGTGGCCTTGGACTTCATTGTTTCTGGCTCCTTCGAAAGCTGCAGAACTTTGTGGCACCGGAAACAATAGCTGCACACCACTGCATCTCCCAGGTCAGCAATGTCCTCTTCAACAGAACTAGACAGGACATTTAGGGAGGCTGTGGCGTAGAGGTATTGTCACTCGATTGGTAATCAAGAGACCCAGGGTAATGCTCCGGGGGACTGGGTTCGAACCGCACCACGGAAGATGGTGGAATTTGAATTCAAGAAAGAAATCTGGAATTAAATGTTGTAAAAACCCAACTGGTTCATTAATGTCCTTGAAGGAAGGAAACTTGCCATACTTACCTGCTCTGGCCTGCATGTGGTTCCAGACCGACAGCAATGTGGTTGACTCATTACTGGTGCAACTCAATTCAATTAGGGATAGGCAACAAATATTGACCCAATCAATGATACGCAAATCCCAAGAAAGAACATTCACAATGGCAGGCACAGCCTTTTAGAAAGGCAGGGGCAAAGGGAGGAACAGGAAGTAATCACTGGAGAAAAAGGATAAGGAAAGCTAATGGGACTAAGAGCTGACAAGGTCCCTGTACCTGATGGCCTGATTCCTCAGGTCTTAAAGGATGTGGCTCCAGAGAGAGTGGCGCATTGGCTGTAATCTTGCAAAAGTCCCTCGATCCGAGAAGGTCCCAGCAAATTGAAAAACTTCAAATATAATACCAGTATTCAAGAAAAGCGGAAGACAGAGAGTGGAAAATCTTAAGACAGTTAATCCACATAATTTTGTGAAAGAGAAATCGTGTTTGACAAATTTATTAGAGTTCTTTGAGAATGGAACAAGCAGGGTGAATAAAGAGGAAGCAGTAGATGTAATGTATTTGGGTTTCTATAAAATATTCAAGAAGGTGCAATGTAAAAGGTTGCGCAGGAGAAGATATGGTGGAGGTGATATATTAGTGTGGATAGAGAATTGGCTAACAAACAGAAAGTAGAAAATTGGGATAAATGGATCATTTTCAGGTTGACAAACTGTAACTAGTGGAGTGTCACATGGATCAGTTCTGGGGACTCAATTATTTACAATCTTTATTGATGACTTGGATGAAGGGGCCATCTATGATGACCAATTTTCCTGACCATCCGAAGGTGGGTAGGAGAGCAAGTTGTGAAGAGGATACAGAGTGTATAGAATGGATATAGATAGCTTAAATAGTGGGCAGACGTTTGGTAAATAGGGTATAATATAGGAAATTGTGAGGTTGCCCACCTTTGCAGGGAGAATAGAAAAGAAGAATATTGTTAAAATGGGAGAGATTCGTCAGAATGCGACAGTGTAGAGGGATCTGGGTGTCCTTGTACATGAATCACGACATGTTAGTGTGCAGGGGCAGCAAATAATTCGAAAGGCAAATGAACTGTTCATCTTACTGCAAGGAGAATGGTGTTTAAAAGTAGAGTAGTTTTGCTACAGCTGTGCAGGGCATCTAGAGTACTGTGTGCAGCTTTGGTCATCTTTCTTAATGAGGGATATACTTGTATTGGAGGCAGTTCAGAGAAGGTTCACCGGACCGATTCCTGTCATGATGGAGTTGTCTTCTGAGGGAAGGTTATCGGTTGGGCCTATACTTATGGGAGTTTCAAAGAATGAGAGTGATTTTATTGAAACGCGTAGGATTCTGAAGGGACTTGACAGGGTAGGTGCCGAGATTTTTACCCCTTTTGGGAGAATCTAGAAGTAGGGGGACACAGTTTCAAAATAAGGGGAATGACTGGGTCTGTGTAGAGAGAAGCACAGATATCCAACGCGATTCTCTGCCCCCCCCCCCCCCCCCCCCCCCCAGCATTTGCTTCTCGGCAGAGGGTGGCGGTGTGCTGTTCGCTGGTGGGAGAATTCTCTGCTCCCACTGCTGCCGACGGGAATTCCCATTAAATTCCCATGCCACCGGGAATCCCATGGGCGGGGGTGCACTGCCAGCAAGACCAGAGAATGCCGACGTTAGAGAACAGCCGGAGAATTCTGGCAAATGTTTTTAGCCCAACATGGCTGCCATAGTGAACGTGAACCATTAACTCTGTTTTTCACACCATGTTTGCTGCCAGTACTCTGGGGTTTTCCAGCACTTGTCGGTTTTATTTCAGATCTCCAGCATCCATGAGTATTTTGCTTTTATTCAACATAAGGACCTCCAATTTAAGACAGGTGTGAGACGGAATTTCCTCTCTCGCAGGGTCGTTAATCTGTGAAGTTCTCTCCACTGAGAGCAATGGAGTCTGGGTCATTGACTATATTCAAGGCCGAGTTTAACAGATTTTTGATCGAGATGTTGGTCAAAGGTACGGCCCACAATCAGATCAGTCATGATCATATTGAATGGCACAGCCAAAGGAGCCAGGAGGCCGATTATTGGTCCTATTTTATATGGTCCTATGATCCAAGTAGAGAGCACACTGGGATTTATCGCCATCATTGGATACTCCCAAGTGCAGGGCATCAGAAGCTGCACGCTTGTGGTCAGCAAGGCACGTAGTAACCGGACAATGAGATCAATCGACAGGAAGGACTCCACTGTCTCAAAGTCCGACGGATCTGTGACCATAACACGAGCTTCCACCGCGTGTGCGCGCAATTTCCTCACAACTACCGAGGGGAGGTGGTGGTGCAGAGGTATTATCACTGGATTAGTAATCCAAAGACCCAGGGTAATGCTCTAATGGGTTCGAATCCCACCAGGGCAAAAAATCTGGAATTGAAAGTCTAATGATGGCCATGAAACCATTGTCGATTGTTGTAAAAACCCATCTGGTTCACTAATGCCCTTTACTGAAGGAAATCTGCCATCTTTACCTGGTCTGACTTACATGTGACTCCAGACCCACAGCAATGTGGTTGATTCTTAAACGGATGGGCAATAATTTTGGTCCAGCCAGCGATGCCAACATCCTATGAATGAAGGGGGAAAAAAACCCTTTGGCAGTCCAGACTGCCTCAAATCCGCAATCCAATTCCCAAAGTGTATGGATAGATCCAAGGAGACAGGTAAATTCCTTGAAGAGATTTCTACTGACCCCTCTACTGGAGCCCAGGAGCAAAGAGGCAATATCACCAATAACATCTGATCATGATAGCCATTGATGATGCCATTGGCCTTTGAAAGATGTGATCCCAGTGCCTGGGCCAGTCTGGTAGTTCTCTCCAATACTCTCCTGCAAGAGTCTGGGCCGTTATGGTGATATGCTGTGTTCTCCAGAACTTAGTCGTCCATAGAGTTGTGGATCTTCCCATGAAGCCCTGGGAAGAGGAAATACATTGGGGGCGGAGCAGGAGGTGAGAGAGGTCCGACAAGAGGAGGGAATGGTTAATAACTCTGAACAGAGAGCTGCCCCTATTACACAATGAGGTGACCTCGTACTGCTATTCACTGGGAAAAGCATCTCCCTCCTCTCACCCTCACTCTCCAGCATTGGACGCATGCCTGCATCAATGAAGCAAGGGTCTCCCCTGTTGCATGTACCCAGCCTCTGGCTTCTCTCTGCTATCTTGCTTCCCTCTGCAGAAGGTGACTTCGGCACAGACTGCAGATCTCTCCCTTGGGATGAGCAGAAGCCTCAGTGATGGCTGCCCTGGGGAGTCGAAATGAGTCCCACATTTGGATTGGATTGGATTTGTTTATTGTCAAGTGTACCGAGGTACAGTGAAAAGTATTTTTCTGGGAGCAGCACAACAGATCATTAAGTACATTAAAAGAAAAGGAAATAAAAGAAAATAAAAGATTCAAATGATTGGAAGATAAGTAAAAAGAGGATGTGTTAGGGAGAGCTTGCAGAGAGTCGCCATGCTCCGGCGCCATATTTGACAGGTAACTATCAACCGGCTTGCCTCTGTGCCCATTTCCACTGGCTCTGAGTTGACAGGAAAATCTGAACTTTAATCAGTTTCTCCCTGGAGGATTTCTGACCCACAAATAGACTTGCTTCCGGTCTCTGTGGAGATATTTCAGCCCATTAAGTCTGCATTTATTGTCCTTCTCTAATTTCCTGACAACTGAATGACTAGATCGTTTCAGCATCCAGAAAAAGCCAATCACAGAGCCCATGGAGTGGCAGTCAGAGTGGGATTGTCGCTCCACTCCTACTTATTCACCAGGAAAAGAAGTCACTCCTTTTTTGCCCCCCCCCCCTTCTGACTCAGACTGGTTGGGAGAGGTACAGTGCAGCAGGCTCGCCAGGCCTTGAATCAATGGCAGGACAGACAGAGGTAAGGAAACCACGGGTGGAATTCTCTGATAATGGGGCTCCGGCTGCTGATACGGGGCCCTGCATGTCCGGCTGGAGGTCCGCACATTGCGGACCCACACAGCGGACCACCCCGAGAATAGAGGCCACCACAAGATTGTGCGCGCCTGCCAATCGGTGGCCCCTGATCGCGAGCTTGGCCGTCCTGGATGCCCACCCCGGTGATGTATCCCTCCCCCCCCCCCCCCCCCCCCCACCACCACCAGGGCGGCCGTGGACTGAGCCCGCAGCCACTACTCCGAGTGCCCGCCGGGTGGAACCATGAGTGAACCACGCCGGTGGGAACTCAGCCATTTGCCGGCGGAGAATCGGCGTGGAGGCCTCTTTCAATGGCCCCCGACCTGCGTCACGTCGACTGCAGGTGAGCGATTGGCGGCGATCCTCCGGTCCCCGGAGAATTGCGGGAGCGGCGTCGGGCCCGATTGCAGGTCTGATGCCCATTCTCCGCCCCCGTGCTGAGTGCGATTGCGGCACAGAAGCTCGGAGAATCCCGGCCCACATCCCTGCCTTTTTACAACACAAGCTGCCATAAAGCAGGTATATTTAACAGTCGAGCCACTTTGAGAATCCAGGGAAGAGGCAAGGGACGCGATCCTCCGGCCACGCTGTGCCAGGAAAGCAGCGCACCGGGGCGCAGCGTAGCCGTTGAAAGCTGGGAGACCCCGCTCCCGGGATCTGCCCGGCTCACAACGCCTTGCGAGATCCAATCTCGCGAGACGTTGCAAGATGAATCCTGCCCACAATGGCGGGAGGGATCAACTTTTGGCAAATCTGCATATTAGAATGAGGCAGTAAGCCTTACTCTAATGTGCAGATTCCTGAGATACCTGAGGCTTTGGGATTCAATCCCTCCACCTCGGGGACCTTGGGTGAGTGCTGTTTAGTACTGGTTCCAACAAATGAGGCCCAGACAGAATGGCATACTTGGTCTCCAATGGTGTTCCGGGTACACAGCTCCATGCCTTTTGGGTGAGGTGGTGCCCTGGCATTGCTGGTGCCACCTGGGTGCCCTGGCAGTGGCACTGTCAGGTTGGCAGTGCCATGCTGGCATTGTTTGTGTGTGTGATCGGGCCTGGTTTCCAGGCATTGGGTGGTGTGTGGAGGGTGCTGGGGGACCCTCCCATATTGCGTTCGGGCTGGGGGGGGGAAGTCAGGGATTCTTTTCGGGGCCTTGGTGATTTGAAAATGAAAATGAAATGAAAATTGCGTATTGTCACGAGTAGGCTTCAATGAAGTTACTGTGAAAAGCCCCTAGTCACCACATTCCGGCGCCTGTCCGGGGAGGCTGGTACGGGAATTGAACCGTGCTGCTGGCTTACCTTGGTCTGCTTTAAAAGCCAGCGATTTAGCCCAGTGTGCTAAACCAGCCCCGAGATTTAAAAACGGCGGTACAATCTCTCGCTGCAACGGAGAGTTCTGGCGAGCGGAGCTCTCCTTTATATAAAATGAGGCTATATGCGGCCTTTGCCGCATGTTCCCTGTTGAGGCCCTTTATTTAAAGTGAGTCGCTTTGAATAGTCATGTGTTTCTCAGCACGGTAGCATAGTGGCTGATTTAGCTCACTGGGCTAAATCGCTGGCTTTCAAAGCAGACCAAGCAGGCCAGCAGCACGGTTCGATTCCCGTATCAGCCTCCCCGGAGAGGCGCCGGAATGTGGCGACTAGGGGCTTTTCACAATAACTTCATTGAAGCCTACTCGTGACAATAAGCGATTTTCATTTTCATTTCATAGTGGATAGCACAATTGCTTCACAACTCCAGGGTCCCAGGTTCGATTCCCGGCTGGGTCACTATCTGTGCAGAGTCTGCACGTTCTCCCCCGTGTCTGCGTGGGTTTCCTCCGGATGCTCCAGTTTCCTCCCACAGTCCAAATGTGTGCAGGTTAGGTGGATTGGCCATGATAAATTGCCCTTCGTGTCCAAAAAGGTTAAGTGGGGGTTACTGGATTACGGGGATAGGGTACATTACGTGGGCTTGAGTAGGGTGCTCTTTGTAAGGGCTGGTGCAGACTCGATGAGCCAAATAGCCTCCTCCTGCACTGTAAATTCTGGGATCTATGATCTAGCACTGCGGGTGCTGGGAAGCACACAGCTTTATTCACTATTGGGAAGATCGCAGCCTAGATTTGTAAGGTATGTGAGTCGTATTAGGGGGTGGAGGTTTGAGGGTGAATCAGATGGTCGGGGGTGGGGGGGCGATATGGTCAGTTGGAGGGGAGTTGGGTGGGAGGGAGGTTTAATAGTTAGTGGGGGGTATTCAGGTGGTTATGGGGGTGTGGTCAATGAGGAAGTTTGGAGACAGTAGTCAGGGAGAGAGAAGGGCAGTTGAGGGTTTCCATGGGAGATCGAGGATGTGGAGGGAGTCCCTGGGGTGTTGGGAGCAGTTGTTGGGTGGGGCAGTTCAGGAGATAGTCAGAGGGTCCCCACGGTGGGTGCTCAGAGGGGTTGTGGGAATCCCCTGATGGTATATGAGGTTGGCCGGAGGGGGTCTAATGGGGGGCAGGAGTTGTCGCGGGGGTGTGTTGCGATGTGTTCTTGGGGGTCTTGTGGGTGGTTGGGGAGCACTGGGGGTCAGTACAATAGTTACCCAGAGGTTAGTAGTAGTATTAATTCTTCTAACTTTTTCTGGGCAATGATTACTTTAAGGCGGTCAGAACTATCTGAAGTTTATGATTTATAGCATACTTTCTACTGGTTCCCATTGCAAAGCAATTACCTAATGGAAGTTTGAACTTTTCAGGCAATGGCTGTGCAATCTGTGGTCATATGCATCACTGTAAATACACAAGGGGTTAATGTAAATACACATAGACTAGATAGACACTAGAGGGAGCACTAGAGACATGACACACAGACATTCAACCAATAGGCCAGTAAGATAGGACACGACCAATGGGCATTCACGACACACACAGAGGTGACACTAACACAGGGGGGCATTATACCAACCCATATAAAAGGACACAGCACACATGATCTTCCTCTTTCCAGTGGAGACACTTAGTGAGTACCCAGCGTTGATTGAAACACATCACACCCACCACGTGGATTGTAGCAGACTGGCTCGTCAGTCTGTGTAGCTACAGCAGGATTAACAGGAGAGTCGAATCCAAGTAGGAAAACAGTTTAATAAATGTGTTAAATCTATCTCCAAGTCTGAACCTTCCTTTGTCAGAGTGCACATCAAGGAAGCAGCTTCTGCTCGTCAAGAGCATAACAAAACACAATCCTTACCTGAGCTCATCCAGACTATGGTGGGGGATTGGGGGGTAGGAAGGGGGGGAGGGGGGTGAGGGGGTGGGGGGGAGCGGTGTCCATCACACCTTCGGGGCGCTGCCAGTTATGACTACCCCAGAGGTCAAATATTACGGACCAAAGAGTCTTCACAAGGACAGAATTTTAAAAAGCTTGCATAAAGCTTGTAGCATGGTAGCAGAAGTGGCTGGGCCGCACGGTAGCACAAGTGGCTAGCACTGTGCCTTCACAGCGCCAGGGTCCCAGGATCGATTCCCTGCTGGGTCAAACTGTCTGTGCGGAGTCTGCACGTTCTCCCCGTGTCCGCGTGGGTTTCCTCCGGGTGCTCTGATTTCCTCCCACAGTCCAAAGACGTGCAGGTTAGATGGATTGGCCGTGCTAAATTGCCCTTGGTGTCCAAAAAGGTTAGGAGGGGTGTGATGAATGTTATCAGTAGCTGATATAATGGTACCTTACCTTTAATGCATTGGCCCTTTAAGACCGGGCTTGGAACCCTGGGGGACTCCGCCTCTGGCTCCGCCCCCAGGAAACGGTATATAAGATAAGGCTCACTCAGGCAACATGTGATGAGCACATTTCTTGGCTGCTGTACAGTACTCAGATGATTAAAGCCTTTGAATCAACTATCTTTTCTCCTGTGTCGTGATTGAGGGTATCTCAAGGGGTTATTGGGTTACTGGGATAGATAGAAGTGAGGGCTTAAGTCGGTTGGTGCAGACTCGATGGGCCGAATGGCCTCCTTCTGCACTGTATGTTCTATGTTCTAAAGCATGTCCACATGAAGAACTAATCGTTCTTCCAGTGCCTATAGAAAAATAAGTCAAGTTTGTATCACTGTGCTCAACTAAGTAACCTCATCAATAAACCTGAGCGGTTCTAATGAAGTACTTCTCCCAACACCCTTCTAAGCAGAATGTAAGGTTCTTGGATCTTCCAAAGGTTCTGAGAAGAACTCTTAATCGGGTTTATTTTCCAAAGAACACCGTTCCAGTAAAAATATTTAACTCACTTGCACCAGATCTCTCTGTGCACTTTCTTAATGCAGGTGTTAACCCATTTATTTTTGTAGGCTTGTTTCAAGCGTTTACATGGGAACAGTACCAGTCAGAATATATATTGTTGCGCCTCAGCAGCCAAATATATTGCCTTAAAGCTAAATGTGCTTTAGAGATAGGACTGTCACTCAATCATTATCAAACCAAGAATATTACTCTTACAATTCTGTGAAATTAATATACAGTATCAGGTCACATGGACCTTTTATCTGCCATATAGTCTTGAGAGCAGCATGGTAGCACAGTGGTTAGCACAGTTGCTTCACAGCTCCAGGGTCCCAGGTTCGATTCCCGGCTTGAGTCACTGTCTTGCAGAGTTTACACATTCTCCCCGTGTCTGCATGGATTTCCTCCGGGTGCTCCGGTTTCCTCCCACAGTCCAAAGATGTGCAAGTTAGGTGGATTAACTGAGCTAAAATTGCCCCTAGTGTCCAAAAAAGGTTTTGGTGGTATGGGCTGAGATAGGGTGCTCTTTCCAAGGGCCGGTGCAGACTTGATGGGCCGAATGGTCTTCTTCTGCACTGTAAATTCTATGATTCTATGCTATGAATTGTAGCTGAATTCATGGGGTGGGACTCGAAGCCGGAGCCTCTGGTTCAGAGACAGGGACATGAACTACCCACTGCACCACGAGACTGCCTTTAGATCAGTATTGTAGCTGTATCTAAATATATCATGAAAAATCTTTATAATAATAATCTTTATTAGTGTCGCAAGTAGGCTTACATTAACACTGCAATGTAGTTACTGTGAAAATCCCCTAGTCGCCACACTCCGGTGCCTGTTCGGGTACACTGAGGGAGAATTCAGAATGTCCAATTCACCTAACAAGCATATCTTTCAGGACTTTTGGGAGGAAACCGGAGCGCCCGGAGGAAACCCACGCAGACACGGTGAGAACGTGCAGACTCCACACAGACAGTGACCCAAGCCGGGAATCGAACTCGGGTCCCTAGCGCTGTGAAGTAACAGTGCTAACCACTGTTGCAGGGTTGCTTCACAAAATTTCACAAAGAAAGTTGGGTGGATACTTTTTCCATGATAGCAATCACCAGAGAATGATTTTGGGTTCTTTTTGTATCAAATTAACCTGTTTCAAAAAGGCACGAATTATAAATATTTCACAGAGGGGAGATAAAGCTCTTCGAGAAAATGTAGTTAATCCTCTGGGCATCACATCTGAACAACTTGCAAGAAGACATCAATTAACTTGCAGAATGGGTGTATAATTGGGAAATGAGTTTTGCCACAGATAAGTGTGAGCTATTACATTTCGGTAAGGAAAATAAGGAGGTCACAAGTCACTTGAGAAGTGAGAATTGAAACGGGAAAGGAGTCTGGGAGCACAAATGTATAAATCCCTCAAAGTTGCAATGCAGTTTGATGAGGCCTTAAGGAAAACAAATCCAACACTGGAACTTATTTCTCGAGGGATAGAACTAAAAAATAGAGAAGCTATACTTTACTTGCATTGAGCAATGCTTCACCGCACTTAGTAAGACAACATCAAGATCGGATCCAAATAAAAATGGATTTGTAGCACTGGAGAGGGTGCAACAAATGATTCACAAAGACATGCCTAGAAATGCAAGGTTCTGCCTTTAAAATAGCATTCCATAACACCATAGAATCTCTGCAGTGCAGAAGGAGGCCATTCGGCCCATCACGTCTGTATCAATCCTCTGAAAGTGCACCCTATCTAGGCCCACTCTTCCGTCCTTTTCCCACAATCCCTTAACCCCACCTAACCTTTGGCGCCTAAGGGGCAATTGTAGTCTTGCCGGTTCACCTAAACCGTACAATTTTGGACTGTGGGAGGAAATCCACGCAGACACGGGGGGAGGGGGGGGGGGGGGGGGCAAACTCCTCACAGACAGTCACCAAGGCCAGAATTAAACACAGCTCCCTGGCGCTGTGAGGCAGCGGTGCTAACCACGGTGCCACTATGCCGCTGTACCCAACAGCAAATGATTAGCAGCTTAGGTGTCTTTTTTCCAGCAAAGTGGTGACGTAATAGAGGTGTTTAAAATTATGAACAGTTTGGCCAGAACAGGTAAGGAGGGTCTGATTTTAAATCTCTACAAATAGATGGGTTTCAAGTGACTTCCAATCTAACCCAGAGAGAACATTTCCACTCATAATAATCTTTATTATTGTCACAAGTAGGCTTACATTTACACTGCAATGAAGTTACTGTGAAATACCTAGTCAGCACATTCTGGTGCCTGTTCGGGTACACAGAGGGAGAATTCAGAATGTCCAATTCACCAAACAGCACGTCTTTCGGGACTTGTGGGAGGAAACCGGAGCACCCGGAGGAAACCCACGCAGACACGGGGCGAACGTGCAGACTCCGCACAGACAGTGACCCAAGCTGGGAATCGAACCTGGGACCCTGGAGCTGTGAAGCAACAGGTCTAAACACTTCTGAAGAAGAGGAAAACTAGAGGGTCTCAATATAGATGTAGTCGCCAAGGAGTCCACTCAGGAATTCAGAAGATATTTACTTATCCAAAGCGTGGGAGAATTTTTAACTTGCTACCACAGGAAGAAGTTAAGATGAATAGTAATGCATTTAAGGGGAGGCTAGATAAACATATCAGGGGGACGGGAACAGGAGGCATGTGCTGAATTGTCTCCTTCCGAGCTGCACATTATTAGGTACTTCTGTGTACCTGAGTATGTGTCGGGTTCTTGTACATAAACACCTGTGTGCTTGTGATGAAAATTGAGCATGGTTGCATTTGCACACTTGTCAGCTGTAGCTCAGGGGATAGCACTCTTGTCTCTGAGCTAGAATATAAAGGACTGGATTCTCCGTCGGCCGACAACAACGGAATCACGTGATTGGCCGGAGAATCTGTTTTGACGCCAAAGTCATGGCGGCCGCCAGGTTCGTACCAAATCAAAATTCTCCTGCGCCAAGCGCCGTCAATGCTTTCCACTCCACGCTTACAGTAAACACCTTTGGCATATCATTAGCAGGCGTAAGCTGGCATTCTCCGGGGCCTCTGCGATCCTCTGCCTCCCTGGGGGGGAATTCCCGATGCCGAGATTTACTTGTGCTTTCAATACTCGGGATACATGTGTGGTGAATCACATTCCTCGTAATTCACACTGTTGTTATATGGTATGTGCTGTGTCTATGTAAGCTCGGTATACGAGCAATTGCGCGGTTCTGCCTATAGGGGGAAATGAGGAGTTTGTACTGAGCTCCACCCTTGGCTCCGCCCATGGTTCCGCCCATGGCTCCTCCCACTAACTGGTAGTATAAATATCTGCAGTTGTGAGCCTGCCTGCCAGTTCATCTCGTCGCAGGCAAGCTCTATTGTAAGACTAATAAAACCACTGTTCACTTCCAACTACGTGTCTTGTGAATTGATGGTCACATCAATTTAATAGTCTTAGGAAACTTGAAGAAAACGACTATGGAATCAGCCCTCAAACCTGATCGACCAGAACTCGACCCGCAGGCTGCAGAGGCGAAAGAAATCTTTCAGCACTGGCTCCGATGTTTCAAGGCCTACCTGGCTGAATCAAGCACATCAGAAACTACAGAGGAGCAGAAACTCAGTCTACTGCATGCAAGGGTGAGCCACCGTATCTCCACTCAACTGAACAGTATTACCTCGTATACGGAGGCCCTAGCCATGCTAGATCGAATGCACGTGAGGCCCATCAATGAGGTCTATGCGCGCCACATTTTTACGACCCGCCGCCAGCGCCCCACGGAGTCGTTGGATGAATTCCTGCGGGATTTAAAAGCCTTAGCTCGGGACTGTAATTACCAAGCTGTATCAGCCAAACAGCACATGGAGCTCGCCATCAGGGATGTGTACGTGGCAGGGCTCAGGTCAAACTATGTGCGCCAGCGGTTACTTGAAAAAGGGGCCCAGAATTTAGAGAACATGGTAGAATTGGCTACTTCCATGGAGGTCTCGTTCCGCAGCCTCACCTCGATCCCCGCGGACCAAGCGACCCCATCCTGCGCCCCCAACCAGCGGCTGCGCCGTGCGGCCACCCACCCACTACGCAGCCCCAGTGTGCCATTTTTGCGGACAGCCCCAGCACCCACGCCAGTACTGCCCGGCCCGCAACGTGGCCTGCAGCAACTGCGGTCGCAAAGGACACTATGCCCGGGTCTGCCTGGTGAAGAAATCCCCCTCTCCAAACTCTCCCGCAGCCCAAAGTACTCGCTTCCAAAACTCACACGCCCGCAGGCCCCGAAATGCTGCAGCCTGTATGCCGACTCCGCTCCCACCCGACATGTGCAACTCATGGGGGCGGCCATCTTGGCAATCCTCCTCCATGCGGCCGGCCATGTGCGACTCATGGGGGCGGCCATCTTGGGATCCATCCACTTCAAACTCTGAAACTCACCTTGACGACTATGAACTCAGAGGGCAGTCATCATGGGGCCACTCCAGCACAGCTGATCGAGCCGCCGACTACCCGCATCTCAGCGCGGTCACGTTGGACCAGTCGCGTCCAAAGCACCTCAGCAACTCAATGATGACCGTTAAAATCATCGGGTACAGTACACCGTGCCTCTTTGACTCCGGGAGCACCGAGAGCTTCGTACACCCAGATCTGGTAAGGCGCTGTTCGCTCCCTATTTTCCCTGCATGGCAAACTATCTCCCTCGCTTTGGGCTCACACTCCGTTCACCTCCAAGGGCGCACCGTCGCGACCCTAATGATCCAGGGCACCAGCTACGCTAACTTCCAGCTATACGTGCTCTCCGAACTCTGCGCCCCATTCTTACTGGGACTCGACTTCCAGTGCAACCTCAAAAGCCTCACACTCAGCTTCAGTGGGCCATTGCCCCCACTCACTACCTGCAGCCTCGCTACGCTAAAAATCGACCCCCCTCCACTCTTCGCCAATCTCACGCCGGACTGCAAACCCGTAGCCACTCGCAGTAGGCGATACAGCCTGCAGGACAGGGTGTTTATCAGAACCAAGGTCCATAGGCTTCTACGTGAGGGGATCATAGAGGCCAGTAACAGCCCCTGGAGAGCTCAGGTGGTGGTCGTCAAGACCGGGGAAAATTTCCGAATGGTAGTGGACTATAGCCAAACCATTAATCGGTTCACACTCCTCGATGCGAACCCCCTCCCCAGGATTACAGACATGGTGAATCAGATCGCCCATTATAAAGTCTTCTCCACGGTGGATCTGAAGTCTGCATACCACCAGCTCCCAATCCGCCCGGAGGACCGCCACTACACGGCGTTCGAGGCGGATGGCCGCCTCTTCCATTTCCTCTGGGTTCCCTTTGGCGTCACGAATGGGGTCTCGGTGTTCCAACGAGCAATGGACCGAATGGTGGACCAGTACGGGCTGCAGGCCACGTTTCCGTACTTGGACAACGTCACCATCTGCGGCCATGATCAGCAGGACCACGACGCTAACCTCCATCAATTTCTCCAGACTGCCCAGAAACTCAACCTCACGTATAACATGGAGAAATGCGTGTTCCGCACAACCAGGCTAGCCATCCTCGGCTATGTCGTGGAGAATGGAGTCCTGGGCCCCGACCTGGACCGTATGCAACTCTTACAACTCCCTCTCCCTCATTGTCCCAGGGCCCTCAAAAGGTGCCTGCGGTTTTTCTCCTATTGAGCCCAGTGAGTCCCTCAGTATGCGGACAAAGCCCGCCCACTATTTAAGGCCACACTCTTTCCTCTATCGGATGAGGCTGGTCAGGCCTTCACTCATATGAAGGAGGACATCGCCAAAGTGGCCATGCGGGCGGTGGATGAATCCGTCCCTTTCCAGGTTGAGAGCAATGCCTCAGAGGTCGCTCTCGCAGCCGCACTAAATCAGGCAGGGAGACCAGTCGCCTTTTTCTCCCGAACCCTCTCCGCTTCGGAACTTCGATACTCCTCAGTCGAGAAAGAAGCACAGGCCATCGTGGAAGCTATACGTCACTGGAGGCACTACCTCGCAGGTAGGAGGTTCACCCTCATCACCGACCAAAGATCGGTTGCCTTTATGTTTGACAACTCACAAAGGGGCAAAATTAAAAACGATAAGATCCTACGGTGGGGGATCGAACTCTCCACCTACAAGTACGATATCATGTACCGACCGGGCAAGCTCAACGAGCCCCCAGATGCCCTGTCCCGCGGCACGTGCGCCAGCGCGCAAGACGACCGCCTGAAAGCTATCCGCCTGAATGCTATTAGGTCCCTCCTATGTACGGCCATCAATCAGACCCCTCACCAGCGGCTATTTGCTTTTTCCAGAGGCACTACCACGGGGGTTTCGCTCCCAACATGGTTGAAGACACCGGGCCCGGTTGTCCTCCGGAACCACGTCCGGACCCACAAAACTGACCCACTCGTAGAGAGTGTGCTCCTACTCAATTCGAACCCACACTACGCATTCATCGCGTACCCTGACGGCCGTCAGGACACTGTTTCCCTCCGGGACCTGGCGCCCGCAGGATCCAACTCCGACATTACCTCCGCCGAGGTACCCCTCGCACTATACCCCTCCCAGCCCCCGCGCCCGGTGCCCCCACGCCTGCCCGTGCTCCACGCCCCCGCGCCTTTGGGTTTCCGGCGCTCCCCGTCACCAGTCGAACCAGTCGGATATGAAGCTTTGACCGAATCACCCCCAGAGTCCGCCATGGTTCCCTCGCCGACCGCCACCACCCAGCCACCAGAAGAGGCTGCAACCCCGGTGCTTCGTCGATCTCAGAGGACGACTCGGCCGCCGGATCGACTCAATTTGTAATTTGTAGACACATCACCCCCGCTGGACTTGATTTTTTTTACAGGGAGTGAATGTGGTGAATCACATTCCTCGCAATTCACACTGTTGTTATATGGTATGTGTTGTGTCTATGTAAGCTCGGTATACGAGCAGTTGCGCGGTTCTGCCCATAGGAGCAGATGAGGAGTTTGTACTGGGCTCCAACCTTGGTTCCGCCCATGGCTCCTCTCACTAACTGGAAGTATAAAGATCTGCGGTTGTGAGCCTGCCACCAGTTCATCTCGTCGCAGGCAAGCTCTATTGTAAGACTATTAAAACCATTGTTCACTTCCGACCACGTGTCTTGTGAATTGATGGTCACATCAACATGCACCATGGCTGCTGTGGCCATCTAAAATGGCCACCGCAAAGGATGATGGGAATTGTGGTCAGGTTGGGACACAGACAGGACACAACTTGTGTATATTGCAAACAACAACTCAGACTTATACAGAGCCTTGCACCTGCGAGAAGCCACTCACAGGTCTTCCCAGGACGATGGGCTTCAGATTGAAATTTACCATTAATAGCAGACTCAGGGGTGCCTATTTGCCTTCTTTGGGAGTGCCTACATGCCTTGGACAATAACAACTAGTACCCGCCCAGCCATCAAGGTACCCGCCCCTAATTGGAAGAATTGATTTGGGTGATTGAAATTCTATCGATCCATTGGATCCCTACCTGGGACCGCCCAAAAGAGCGCAAAAGATCGGTAGATAAGAAGAACTGCACAACCAACATACAGCCTCTTTTAGGGGACCGGTTTCTGTCATCCATCTGCAGCACATCGACCAGCCAAGTTCAAAGACCACGATCTCCACCTGAAGGACGACACTCAGCCTGAACATACCAGACAACCTCCAGCCGCCACACGTGGGGAACCAGATAAAGACCTTATCTAACCTGGAAGTTAAGTAAAGGTCGTTTAAACTGATAGATATAGTCTAATGTGTAGTAGTGTGTAATTTATTAAGTATAGAACTAATCCTATCTTCAATAATAAACTGTGATTATACTAAATACTGGTTGTGTGGTCATTTGTCCAATACACGGAACATACTCGCATATTGCGGTTATTAATAGTAATAAAGTTAGAAGCCAGTTGACAGAGCAACACTGATGAGGGGGAGAGATGGGGTACGGAAAGTGTTCAACATTGCCATAGTGTGCTTACAGTGTGCCGCTGGCTGGGGGGGTTTCTGCTAGGGTCGGGGGGAGTAGCAGGGAGTGGTCATGACGTGGGCTGTGGGGTCGGGGTGGATGGGCATGGGACACCATTGCCGCAGCCTGCCACTGGCTGCCCTCTGTGAACCTAGAGTCACGGGTCGTATGGGTGCCCCCCACGCCATCTCTCTAGGTACCCTCTGGCCCCAGGCGACCCATAGAACATAGAACCTTACAGCGCAGTACAGGCCCTTCGGCCCTCGATGTTGCGCCGACCTGCGAAACCAATCTAAAGCCCATCTACACTATCCCCTTATCATCCATATGTTTATCCAATGACCATTTAAATGCCCTTAATGTTGGCAATCTATGTACATGGACACCTAGTTCTCTCTGCTCATCCACACTACCAAGAATCTTACCATTAGCCCAGGACTCTGTATTCCTGTTACTCCTTCCAAAATGAATCACCCACCTCACACGTTTCTGCATTAAACTCCATTTGCCACCTCTCAGCCCAGCTCTGCAGCTTATCTATGTCCCTCTGTAACCTGCAACATCATTCCGCACTGTCCACAACTCCACTGACTTTGGTGTCATCTACAAATTTACTCACCCATCCTTCTACGCCCTTCTCCAGGTCATTTATAAAAATGACAAACAGCAGTGGCCTCAAAACAGATCCTTGTGGTACACCACTAGCAACCGAACTGCAGGCTGAACATTTCCCATCAACCATCACCCTCTGTCTTCTTACAGCTAACCAATTTCTGATCCAAACTGCTAAATCACCCTGCATCCCATGCCTCCGTATTTTCTGCAATAGCCTATTGTGGGAAACTTATGGCTTTACTGAAACCCATATACACCACATCAACTGCTTTACCCTCGTCCACCTGTTTGCTCACCTTCTCAAAGAAATCAATAAGGTTTGTGAGGCACGACCTACCCTTCACAAAACTGTGTTGACTATCCCTAATCAAATTATTCCTTTCTAGATGATTATAAATCCTATCTCTTATAAACCTTTCCAAGACTTTGCCCACAACAGAAGTAAGGCTCACTGGTCTATAGTTACCGGGGTTGTCTCTACTCCCCTTCTTGAATGAGGGGACAACATTTGCTATCCTCCAGTCTTCTGGCACTATTCCTGTAGACAATGACTACATGAAGATCACAGCCAAAGGCTCAGCAATCTCCTCCCTAGCTTCCCATAGAATCCTAGGATAAATCCCATCTGGCCCAGGCGGCTTAACTATTTTCATACTTTCCAGAATTGCTAACACCTCCTCCTTTTGAATCTGAAGCCCTTCTTGTCTAGTAGCCTTTATCTCAGTATTCTCCTCGACAACACTGTCTTTTTCCTGTGTGAATACTGACGAAAAATATTCATTTAGCACCTCTCCTACCTCCTCGAACTCCTCGCACAACTTCCCACTACTGTCCTTGACTGGCCCTACTCTTACCCTAGTCATTTTTTTATTCCTGACATACCTATAGACAGCTTTAGGGTTATCCTTGATCCTACCTGCCAAAGACTTCTCATGTCCCCTCCTGGCTTTTCTTAGCTCTCTCTTTAGGTCCTTCCTGGCTAACTTGTAACTCTCGAGCGCCCTAACTGAACCTTCACGTCTCATCTTTACATCAGTCTCCTTCTTCCTCTTGACAAGTGATTCAACTACTTTAGTAAACCACGGTTCCCTCGCTCGACCACTTCCTCCCTGCCTGACAGGTACATACTTATCAAGGACACGCAGTAGCTGTTCCTTGAACAAGCTCCACATTTCAATTGTGCCCATCCCCTGCAGTTTCCTTCCCCATCCTATGCATCCTAAGTCTTGCCTCATCGCATCATAATTGCCTTTCCCCCAGATATAAATCTTGCCCTGTGGTATATACCTATCCCTTTCCATCGCTAAAGTAAACGTAATTGTGGTCACTCTCGCCAAAGTGCTCACCTACCTCCAAATTTAACACCTGGCCTGGTTGATTTCCCATCAATGGGATGGGCACATTCCACCACAACCAGTGCCATCTTGTTGGCTGGGATGAGTGTGTGTGGGGAGTGGAGTGCGAATATGCGGCTGCAGCTTGTCAGCCCCTCGAGCGCCAAACCTGACCCCGGTGAATCAAACACCGTTTTCCTTTGGAGTCGATTGTGTTTCACGTGGCGCCAGCCCCTCAACAGTCAATGAATTTGTCTAGACGCGGCGCCAGTTTTGCTGTCGCGGAACTTCACGGATCAACACTGTCTGAGAAATGGAGAATCCGGCTGTATAGGTTTACACCAGGTTCTTGAGATCGGAGCGCTCAATCTAGACTGATACCTCAGTGCAGTATAGAGACTGCTTCACTAGCAGAGATGCTGTCTTTCAGATGGATCACTAACCTGAGGCACAACTCCCCCCTTATAGATGAACCCACAGACCCTGTGGTATCATTTTAACAATGAGCAGGTAAGCCCTTCCTGGTCCTGACCAATACTTATCCCTCAACCAACATCACCTAAACCGAATCAGGTTCTCTGGTCATTAGGGGCTGGTTTAGCACACTGGGCTAAATCGCTGGCTTTTAAAGCAGACCAAGGCAGGCCAGCAGCATGGTTCAATTCCCGTACCAGCCTGCTTTAGTGATGGAAAGGGATAGGTATATACCGCAAGGCAAGAGTCATACCTGGGGGAAAGGCAATTATGATGCAATGAGGCAAGACTTAGGATGCATCGGCCGGAGAGGAAAACTGCAGGGGATGGGCACAATGGAAATGTGGAGCATGTTCAAGGAACAGCTACTGCGTGTCCTTGATAAGTATGTATCTGTCAGGCAGGGAGGAAGTGGTCGAGCGAGGGAACCATGGTTTACTAAAGCAGTTGAAACACTTGTCAAGAGGAAGAAGGAGACTTATGTAAAGATGAGACGTGATGGTTCAGTTAGGGCGCTCGAAAGTTACAAGTTAGCTAGGAAGGATCGAAAGAGAGAGCTAAGAAGAGCCAGGAGGGGACATGAGAAGTCTTTGGCAGGTAGGATCAAGGATAACCCTAAAGCTTTCTATAGATATGTCAGGAATAAAAGAATGACTAGGGTAAGAGTAGGGCCAGTCAAGGACAGTAGTGGGAAGTTGTGCGTGGAGTCCGAGGAGATAGGAAAGGTGCTAAATGAGTATTTTGTGTCCGTATTCACACAGGAAAAAGACAATGCTGTCGAGGAGAATACTGAGATACAGGCTACTGGACTAGAAGGGCTTGAGGTTCATAAGGAGGAGGTGTTAGCGATTCTGGAAAGTGTTAAAATAGATAAGTCCCCTGGGCCGGATGGGATTTATCCTAGGAGTCTCTGGGAAGCTAGGGAGGAGATTGCTGAGCCTTTGGTTTTGATCTTTAAGTCATCTTTGTCTTCAGGAATAGTGCCAGAAGACTGGAGGATAGCAAATGTTGTCCCCTTATTCAAGAAGTGGAGTAGCGACAATCCCGGTAACTATAGACCAGTGAGCCTTACTTCTGTTGTGGGCAAAGTCTTGGAAAGGTTTATAAGAGATAGGATGTATAATCATCTGGAAAGGAATAATTTGATTAGAGATAGTCAACATGGTTTTGTGAAGGGTAGGTTGTGCCTCACAAACCTTATTGAGTTCTTTGAGAAGGTGACCAAACAGGTGGATGAGGGTAAAGCAGTTGATGTGGTGCATATGGAATTCAGTAAAGCATTTGATAAGGTTCCCCATGGTAGGCTATTGCAGAAAATACAGAGGCATGGGATTCAGGGTGATTTAGCAGTTTGGATCAGAAATTGGCTGGCTGGAAGAAGACAAAGGGTGGTGGTTGATGGGAAATGTTCAGACTGGTGTCCAGTTACTAGTGGTGTACCACAAGGATCTGTTTTGGAGCCACTGCTGTTGGTCATTTTTATAAATGACCTGGAGGAGGGCGTAGAAGGACGGGTGAGTAAATTTGCCGATGACACTAAAGTCGGTGGTGTTGTGGACAGTGCAGAAGGAGGTTACAAGTTACAGAGGGACATAGGCAAGCTGCAGAGCTGGGCTGACAGGTGGCAAATAGAGTTTAATGCAAAAAAGTGTGAGGTGATTCATTTTGGAAGGAATAACAGGAAGACAGAGTACTGGGCTAATGGTAAGATTCTTGGTAGTGTGGATGAGCAGAGAGATCGCGGTGTCCATGTCCATAGATCCCTGAAAGTTGTCACGCAGGTTGAGAGGGTTGTTAAGAAGGCGTACAATGTGTTAGCTTTTATTGGTAGAGGAATTGAGTTTCGGAGCCATGAAGTCATGTTGCAGTTGTACAAAACTCTGGTGCGGCCGCATTTGGAGCATTGCGTGCAATTCTGGTCGCCGCATTATAGGAAGGATGTGGAAGCATTGGAGAGGGTACAGAAGCGATTTACCAGGATGTTGCCTGGTATGGAGGGAAGATCTTATGAGGAAAGGCTGAGGGACTTGAGGCTGTTTTCGTTAGAGAGAAGAAGGTTAAGAGGTGACTTAATTGAGGCATACAAGATGATCAGAGGATTAGATAGGGTGGACATTGAGAGCCTTTTTCCTCGGATGGTGATGTCTAGCATGAGGAGACATAGCTTTAAATTGAGGGGAGATAGATATAGGACAGATGTCAGAGGTAGGTTCTTTACTCAGAGAGTAGTAAGGGCGTGGAATGCCCTGCCTGCAACAGTAGTGGACTCACCAACACTAAACGCATTCAAATGGTCATTGGATAGGCATATGAACGATAAGGGAATAGTGTACATGGGCTTTAGAGGGGTTTCACAGGTCGGCGCAACATCGAGGGCCGAAGGGCCTGTACTGCGCTGTAATGTTCTATGTTCTATGTTCCCCGAACAGGCGCCAGAATGTGGTGACTAGGGGCTCTTCACTGTAACTTAATTGAAGCCTAGTTGTGACAATAAGCAATTTTCATTTTGGGCAGCACGGTAGCATTGTGGATAGCACAATTGCTTCACAGCTCCAGGGTCCCAGGTTCGATTCCGGCTTGGGTCACTGTCTGTGCAGAGTCTGCACGTTCTCCCCGTGTGTGCGTGGGTTTCCTCTGGGTGCTCCGGTTTCCTCCCACAGTCCAAAGATGTGCAGGTTAGGTGGATTGGCCATGATAAATTGCCCTTCGTGCCCAAAATTTCCCTTAGTGTTGGGTGAGGTTACTGGGTTATGCGGATAGGGTGGAGGTGTTGACCTTGGGTAGGGTGCTCTTTCCAAGAGCCGGTGCAGACTCGATGGGCCGCATGGCCTCCTTCTGCACTGTATATTCTATGAAATCTTATCAAGGGTCTGCCTGTGGGATCATGCTCTGTGCAAAATAGCTGCTCTGTTTCCCACATTATAACAGTGGCTACTCTTCCAAGGCACTCCATTGACTGTAAAGCGCTTTGCGATGACCTGCGATTGTGAGAGGTGCTCCATTATTAGAAGTCTTTTCAGCCGCTAGCTGGGAATTAAAAAGTTCAACTGTAAAGAAAGATGGAAAAGAAAACAAAACTTTCTACCAAGACTTGATTATGTCATCAGTCAGACTCCTAAAAAAAAACCCTCACATGGAGGGGTGCCCTCAGACATTCTTCACTTACTTCAACATTATACTGGCAATGGGAACCAGCCTCTTGATCTCAATGGACACACATTTATGGCCTTGTGATGCTCGGTCTGTTTTTATTTCACATTCTATGCAAAAACCTTCTGTAATGCCTTTAAAATTCCCCTTCAGCTTAAATCCCAGGAATTGTTCAAGGGCTGCCTCTTTCTAATTCTACAGCACTTCATGTATTTCTAAGTCTCCATTCAAAAGTTAAAGCCAACTTTGTTCTATAGAAGCAGGTTGAAATAATATGAAATTCAGGACTTAATCCACTGTTATGCCTCAGATCTGCTCAAATCCCATATAGAGCACCTCAAGACAAACAATAGTCAAATAATAAAGTGCAGTGTTGATTGACAGAAACCTCTTGTAGCCATTTCACCTAGATCTCCCTCAATCTCTTTCCCATTGTAAGTAAATATAGTTGAGAAGTATGCAATAGTTAGTCAGAATTAAAAGTGACCATGTTTCAATTGAAACATCACGTTGATTAACAGGCAATATTTCAGCCTCAGGGTTTCTCTTGGGGCCGGGATGTGGGGGGGGGGGGGGGGGGGGGGGCTGCTGCTTGTTGCTGATGTCCCTGGAATAATAATAATAATCTTTATTGTCATGAGCAGGCTTACATTAACACTGCAATGAAGTTACTGTGAAAACTGCCACACAATCCGTTGAGCCATATGGTGACAGGAGAGAAGGAGGCCATTCAACCATCATATCTTTGCCAGAGCAATCCCTAAATAATCCCGCTGATTTGTGTAGTTTCCCTTCAAAATGGTAGGCCCATTGACCCCGCTCAGCCACTCAAAACAGCAGCACTATGGCTTCACAGCGCCAGGGTCCCAGGTTTGATTCCGGCTTGGGTCACAGTCTGCACGTTCTCCCCGTGTCTGTGTGGGTTTCCTCCGGGTGCTCCGGTTTCCTCCCACAAGTCCCAAAAGACGTGCTGTTAGGTCATTTGGACATTCTGAATTCTCCCTCTGTGTACGCGAACAGGCGCCGGATTGTGGCGACTTGGGGATTTTCACAGTAACTTCATTGCAGTGTTAATGTAAGCCTACTTGTGACAATAAAGATTATTAAATCCGGATTTTAAAAAATTAAATCCTTAAATCCAATAGGATCATGGCCGAACTGATTGTAACCTTAATTGTACTCTCCCCCCCCCCCCCCCCCCCCCCCCGCCATAACCGTTGACTCCCCTGGAGTTCAAAAATCGGGCAAACTCAAGCTTGACTATATTCAATGACCCAGCCTCAGCTTCCCTCCGGGAAAGAGAATTCTAAAGATTTATCACCCTCAGGGAGAAGAAATTCCTCCTGAAATGAAAAAATGAAAATTGCTTATTGTCACAAGTAGGCTTCAATGAAGTTACTGTGAAAAGCCCCTAGTCGCCATATTCCGGCACCTGTCCGGGGAGGCTGGTACGGGACTCGAACCGTGCTGCTGGCCTGCTTGGTCTGCTTTCAAAGCCAGCGATTTAGCCTTGTGAGCTAAACCAGCCCCTCCTCATCCATATCTTAAATGGGAGACCCCTTATTTTTAAATTGTGTCCTCTAGTTCTAGACTCCCTCATGTGGGGAAATATCCTCTCAGCCTTTAACTCCTTCAGAATCTTATACGTTCCAATAAAATCACCTCACAGTATCCTAAACACTAATGGCTGTAGACCCAACCAGCCCAACATTCCCTCAGAAATTCATAATTTTTTTTTTACAGTGCAGAAGGAGGCCATTCGGCCCATCGGATCTGCACTGGTTCTAGGTAAGAGCACCCCGCTTAAGCCCACAACTCCACCCTATCCCCGGAACCCAGCAACCCCATCTAACCTAAGGGCAATGTATCATGGCCAATCCACTTAACCTGCACATTTTGGACTGTGGGAGGAAAGCGGAGCACCCGGAGGAAACCCACACAGACACGCGGAGAACGTGCAGACGCCGCACAGACAGTGACCCAAGCTGGGAATCGAACCTGGGACCCTGGCGCTGTGAAGCTGTAGCGCTAACCACTATGCTGCCGTGATGCCCCATGATAGAAGATAACGGGCGGGATTCTCCTGTACTCCGCACCTTCAGGGGCTAGGCGCGCCCCGTAGTGGTCAGCGCCCCGCCGGCTGGCGTGGAAGGCCTTTGGCGCCGCGCCAGCCAGGGCCGAAGGGATTGCGCCGCCCAGCGCGGGTCCGCACATGCGCGGGAGCATCAGCAGCTGCTGACATCATCCCCGTGCATGCGCGGGGGGTTCACCTACACATCGGCCATCGCGGAGGCTTACACGGCCAGCGCGGAGGAATAGAGTGCCCCCATGGCACAGGCCCGCCCGAGTACCCAATTAAGGGGCAATTTTGTGTGGCCAATCCGCCTAGCCTGCACATCTTTGGGCTGTGGGGGTGAAACCCACGCAAAGAAGGGGAGGATGTGCAAACTCCACATTGACACAGGGCCGGGATCGAACCAGGGACCTCGGCGCCGTGAGGCAGCAGGGCTAACCCAATGCGCTACCGTGCTGCCCCCTTCACATAAATATAACTTTCGATCCCGGATAGCACCCTCGTGAATCGATGCTCTTCTGTGACTTTAATACATTTTCCATACTTGGGTGCCAAGAAATGCACACACTACTTTAAATGCGGCCTAACCCAACTGCCTCAATTAACTCCCTTGGAAATTATGTTTATGAGCCATAGAGGGAATCATAGAATTTACAGTGCAGAAGGAGGCCATTCGGCCCATCGAGTCTGCACCGGCCCTTGGAAAGAGCACCCTACCTCAGCCCACACCTCCACCTATCCCCGTAACTCCACCTGACCTTTTTTGGACACTAAGGGAAGTTTATTATGGCCAATCCACCTAACCGGCACATCTTTGGACTGTGGGAGGAAACCGGAGCACCCGGAGGAAACCCATGCGGGCACGGGGTGAAAGAGCAGTCTCTGCACAGACAGTGACCCAAGCCGGGAATCGAACCTGGGACCCTGGAGCTGTGAAGCAGCTATGCTAACCACTGTGCTACTGTGCTGCCCATGGATAGAGTGAAGCACTGAGACTATGGAGGGCGACGTCTCAAGCAGAGGTAGAAGAAGATTTTGTGACACTTTCTGAAGAAGACAAAACTCTGGTGGCCTCCTATTTCTTGACATTCAAAGGTTTCCATAGTTGCCTTTCCTCGGACTTCCCTTAATACTCCATGAGACAAGTGGCCTCAGATGACCAATCTCTCCCCACTGTAATGGGATGTCTTTTTGAAAGAGAACGTAAGGACAATTAACTTTTGTTCCCATTTCACGTGTATGGGTACGACTATCACTGAATGCAGCAAGCAATTACATTTTTGAGAGGCAGGATACAGGGGCAGGTTTGTTCTAGGGTCAGTAACCTCACTTTTTTCCAGTGGAAACCTGATTAATGTTCAGATTTTTGCACAGGTTCTCTCTCACTGGATACAGGAAAAGCTTTACTGACAGATTAATACCGGTGTGGTTGGGAATGGGAATGAAACAGAGGAAGCGTGGGACACATTTAGACTTCCGCGGCAGTCAACACTGAGGCTGCTGGTTGCTCTGAGGGAGATGTGTGGCTTTCGCAAAACCTTCCACTGCACCGACGGGAAGTGAGATGTCATGGAGAGCCTGGTGCCCAGGGGAGGACATACCCTCACTTCACTGTTGTCGTTTGTGGTGGTATGACTAGGAGGTTTACGGTACCTCAGAGTAGTGCTGCCATTGGTGCAGAGGAATCGCTGCCCATTGGCTCAGGCAGGTAATGTGTCTCTCTGCCAATTGGCTGAGGTCAGTCATGTGACTGCTCGCCAATTGGCCAAGAGGCCAATAGCCCCTCCTATGAGGCGAAGTATAAGAACCCGTTGCAGCCGGCAGTCGGCCTTTCTCTGTACGTTGACTGCCGGGTACACAACTAGTTGATTAAGGCCTGATATTTGGAACTTCTTCACGACTCGAGTCCAATTGATGGTGCATCATCGTTCTAATGCTGGAGGCTGTGAGGGAGAGGAGGGTGGCTCCTTTTCCCTGAGGGTGGCAGGAGGAAGTCACATGACTGTGCTGCAGATGGGAACATTTAAGTTCAGAGAGTATTCTCCCTCCAGCTTTTCTTCCTTCTTCTCCCTCCTCTCCTCTGCTGCTGTTGCTGCTCTAGTCATATAAATACTGTGGCTAAAAAAAGGTCAGTGGCTGGGAAACCTGTGCACTGTAACTCACTTCCTGACTTCCCAAAGCCTGTCCACCTTCTACCAGGCACAAGTCAGGAGTATGATGGAACACTCTCCACTTGCCTGGATGAGTGCAGCTCCAAAAGAACTCAAGAAGCTCGACACCATCCAGGACAAAGCAGCCCCGCTTGTTTGGCACCCCATCCACCACATTTAGCCCCTGCACCATTCGTGCACAGTGGCAGCCTTGTGTACCATCCACAAGATGTGCTGCAGGAACTCAGCAAGCCTCCTCCAACAGCACCTTCCAACAAATCCCAGAACAGAGGTACAGGCCGCGATTCTCCGCTCCACACGCCGGGGGGGGGAGAATTGCGGGAGGGCCGGGCGAATCACGCCACGCCGCCCTGGCACCCCCCGCGATTCTCCCACCCCTCCCAAAATGGCGTGTCACGTTTTGCAACACACCGCTCGGAGAATCGGGGGTTGCCGTTTCTCACGGCGACCGGCGATTCTCCGTCCCGGATGGGCCAAGCGGCCTGACGACCCCGACCGGTTCACGCCGGCGGCAACCACACCTGGTCGCCGCCGGCGTGAACATCGCGCGACAGGTAAGTGTGGGACCTGTGGTGGGCGGCGAGAGGATTGAGCACCACGGGCGTGCTCATCAGATGTCTGGCCTGCGATCGGTGAAAACCGATCGTCGGGCCGGCGTCTCTAAGAGACGCACTCTTTTCCCTCCGCCGCCCCGCAAGTTCAAGCTGCCATGTCTTGCGGGGCAGTGGAGGGGAAGACGGCAACCGCGCATGCGCGGCTGACGTCACTTAGGCGCCACCGGCCGCGTCATTCTCGGCGCGCCGCTTTGACGCAAGCGTCAAGGCCCTCCACCCGAAATTTGCGCAACGCCGCTCCTAGCCCCCCAAGGGAGGGGGAGAATAGGGGGCGAGGAGCGGCCTCCGACGCCGGAGAGAAACACTCCGGGTTTCACTCCGGCGTCGGCTGTTTCTCTCCGTTTCAGAGAATCGCGCCCACAGTGTGTAGAATCCCTACAAAGTTGCAGAATCCTCACACATGGTGGACGGGATTCTCCGATCTCCGACGCTGATTTTGTTATCAGCGATCAGGCAAAGAATCCCGTTTTAAGATGGATTCAGGGCCGGCGCCTGTTTTCGCACGCTCTGCCCCCTCTGGAACGGTGCCATCGCCATGCTCACTGCACGCCGTTGGGACGGCCTCAGGACGTCATCTAAAGGCCCTCTCTCAATGCTTCACCCCCGATGGGCCGGGTTCCAAACCTCACGGTTGACTCATGGTCTCAGCGGTCAGGTACCTGGCGTGGCGGCTGCGCCACAGTCAAGTGGGAGCCGTGCTGCTGGCCGGGAGGGGGCTTCGGCGAGGCCGGAGGGGACTAATGGGGGGTGGCCAGGGAGGCACACTATCTGTCAGGTCAGGTCAGCGCACGGCCTGCGTCATGTTGTACAGCGTGACAGCTACAGTTCGTCGCCATGCAGGGCCACGGACCCGGAAATTGTCCATGCCGGAGGCTGGGCATTTTACGTGGCACCGCTGCTCGCCCCTCACCGGTCGGAGGATCAATTCTGGGTCGGCGCTGATTGCTTTGACGCAAAATGCCACGGATCCTCCGGACAAAGCCTGAAAATCGGAGAATCCAGCCCGGTGAGTCTTGATCATTGTTTCACTTTCACACCAGCTCTTGTCACCTCTTGCGTGAAGGGCTTGAATATTTTGCAGTCAAATCTTCAAAAAGTGAGATCCCACCACTGCCACCATGTTACGTTTGGTTTCTTCGTCAAGATAAGCCTACCAATCATACACGAGGATTGCTGAAACAATAATGTGTGTTCTTTATTTAAAGATAAGATTATATACAGATAACATTCACTGGGATACAGTGAGACACATGACTGACACCGATTAGTACTGCTTTCATACTGACTGCATCATGGGGCTACTACATGAACGCCTGTCGATGTATTATTCACAGTAGTTTAAGATAAGCTCTCTTAAAGGTGCATATCATTATATCACAAAACCCTTTTGCATCGCTGTTCCTCTAATGGAGCTGGCTTGAAGCCCTCTCCGAATCAGTGATCTGCAAGGCTTCTATTCACTTCAAAGTAGGTTGTAATTGACAAATTCCAGGCAGTCTGCATTGTCTAAAGCTGGGGTGATGGCCTGAGGCAGCCATGGCTGGCTCCATGCTCTGTGCCTAACTCCCTTCAGCAGGCATGCAACCAATCAGCAGCCTTCAGAACTCCACCCTCCCCCTCCAACAAGCTCTCAATGAGTTTTTATTTATATATATACAACTTTCATTGCTCTTCGCATGTGAAAGAGCAGAATTCCTATCCCGCCCTCGCCCTGCACTGGTTTAGCACAGTGGGCTAAACAGCTGGCTTGTAATGCAGAACAAGGCCAGCAGCGTGGGTTCAATTCCCGTACTGGCCTCCCCGAACAGGCGCCGGAATGTGGCGACTAGGGGCTTTTCACAGTAACTTCATTGAAGCCTACTTGTGACAATAAGCGATTATTATTATTATTATTATTGTCCATGCCAGGAACACGGCATGCCAGCTGGTACCAGCATTTACGAGCCCCTCACCTCCATTCCCAAATTTGGAGGGTGGGTGGGGAGGGGGCAAACATGAGGTGTTAAATCGTAAATAAACACCAAGCTGTACTCTGTCCTTCATTTTATTTCGACAAGCGAGCAATATTCACATCCAGAAAGCAGTTTAAAAAAAATTTAAAATACAAGACTGAAATGGGTCTGAAATGATTAAAAGGATTTCAAAAATCCTTGAAAATAGTCTTGGCACAAGCCACAAATCCCCATTCGTTTTACTGGTCTCTGTATAATTAAGTAGCAAATAAGCCTAATTCAAGCAACAAGATGGTTGATTTATTGCCAAAAGTACAAATTGGGAATTGATTAATAGCAGATTACAGTAGATTTGAGTATTTTTTTTCTTTCTTCTAAATTTACTAGTTATATTGCCTCAAGTACCTTGGGTAACATTGGCCTAGATTGTCTCTGAGTGCTACACTTCCTATTGCTGTAAGGACTAAATTAGACGCCTCTAATTAGACATGGACGCCTGAGTCATCACTGGAGACCCTTCCCAAAATTTAAAGTGCTTCTGTTTGCTAAATCCTCTTCGCATTAGCTTTGTCTGACCTTATTTTCATGATTGCCAGTTCTGTAAGAAAAAACCCAAATCAAGTGTGAATTGCTGAAGTATTGTACAAAAATACCTCACGGATTGTGCTATGTACAGGTTCATGTTTCTTCAAAACTACAGCACAGATGCAGTCCATCCCAGCCAGCCCGGTGCTGTGTTCATCCTCAAGGTCAGCAAAAGCCTGAATCGTATGTGCTCACCCTGTTCCCATATCCCTTGAATCTGATTTCTTTCAACCATCTACATAACCTATTCTTAAATGTTAGCACGTGCCGGGATTCTCCTTTTGGGAGCCTAAGGGTGGGATTTTCCGTTTGCCGAATCCAAAATCGGGGCAGGCGCTGGTTTGACGCCAAATCGGGATGCTCCGGCACCCCTAAAATGGCGTCAATGCATCGCTTGACGCGCAGGGTAAATGTACAGTAGGCATATCATTAGTGGGCCTGACACCCTATTCTCCGGGGCCCCCGAGATTCACTGCCGCTGATGGGCCGAGTTCCCGACGGCGTGGTTCACTTGTGCTCCCAAAAGTTGGGAACCTGGCGTTGTGGCGGCTGAGTGAGAGAGAGGAGGTAGGAAATGGCGTGGAGCGACTGCCGGCTGCCAGCCCCTGGTTACCGGCCGTGCTGGCTGCGGTGGGCCTTGCCATGGCCGGGGGGGAAGGGAAGGGGAAGCGGGGGAACAGACCGAGCAGCCAGGGTGTCCCCCACAGGACTGGGGCGGCGCCCAGGCACTGACTGCCATTATGGCGGCCATCTTGCTGCGCACCTACTGACCACCAACATCAGCCCCTGGTTCGACACGATGACACCGGATGTATGGGTGCGCCCAACCCTGCACCACACACCCCGCCACAGCGTGCCCCCCCGCCCCCGAACCCCACCCAACCAGACGCCACCCACCGGCTGATCACCCAGGGTCACACCCATGGCAGCCCCACACAGCCCACAGCACACACAGCGCATACAGCGCACACAGCCCACAGCACACACAGTGCATACAGCGCACACAGCGCACACAGCACACACAGCGCACACAGCGCACACAGCACACACAGCGCACACAGCACATACAGCGCATAGAGCCCACACAGCCCACAGCACACACAGCGCATACAGCGCATACAGCGCACACAGCCCACAGCACACACAGTGCATACAGCGCACACAGCCCACAGCACACACAGTGCATACAGCGCACACAGTCCACAGCACAGACAGCGCATACAGCGCACACAGCACACATAGCGCATACAGCGCATACAGCCCACACAGCCCACAGCACACACAGCGCACACAGCACACACAGCGCATACAGCGCACAGCACACACAGCGCATACAGCGCACACAGCCCACAGCACACACAGCGCATACAGCCCACAGCACACACAGCGCATACAGCGCACACAGCCCACAGCACACACAGTGCATACAGCGCACACAGTCCACAGCACACACAACGCATACAGCGCACACAGCACACATAGCGCATACAGCGCACACAGCCCACAGCACACAGCACACACAGCGCATACAGCACACACAGCGCATACAGCGCACAGCACACACAGCGCATACAGCGCACACAGCCCACAGCACACACAGCGCATACAGCACACACAGCCCACAGCACACACAGCGCATACAGCACACACAGCCCACAGCACACACAGCGCATACAGCGCATACAGCCCACACAGCCCACAGCACACACAGCGCACACAGCCCACACAGCCCACAGCACACACAGCGCACACAGCGCACACAGCCCACAGCACACACAGCGCATACAGCGCACACAGCCCACACAGCACACACAGCCCACAGCACACACAGCGCACACAGCACACAGCACACACAGCGCATACAGCGCATACAGCGCACACAGCCCACAGCACACACAGCGCATACAGCGCACACAGCCCACACAGCACACACAGCGCACACAGCCCACACAGCCCACAGCACACACAGCGCACACAGCGCACACAGCCCACAGCACACACAGCGCACACAGCCCACACAGCCCACACAGCACACACAGCGCACACAGCACACACAGCACACACAGCCCACAGCACACACAGCACACACAGCGCATACAGCCCACAGCACACACAGCACACACAGCCCACAGCACACACAGCACACACAGCGCACACAGCCCACAGCACACACAGAGCATACAGCGCACACAGCCCACACAGCCCACAGCACACACAGTGCACACAGCGCACACAGCCCACAGCACACACAGCGCACACAGCCCACACAGTCCACACAGCACACACAGCGCACACAGCACACACAGCGCATACAGCGCACAGCCCACAGCACACACAGCACATACAGCGTACACAGCACACACAGCGCATACAGCGCACAGCCCACAGCACACACAGCACATACAGCGCACACAGCCCACACAGCCCACACAGCCCACACAGCACGCACAGCGCACACAGCGCATACAGCGCATACAGCGCACACAGCCCGCACAGCACACACAGCGCACACAGCACACACAGCGCATACAGCGCACACAGCCCACACAGCGCACACAGCCCACAGCACACACAGCGCATACAGCGCATACAGCCCACACAGCGCACACAGCCCACAGCACACACAGCGCATACAGCGCATACAGCGCACACAGCCCACACAGCACACACAGCGCATACAGCGCATACAGCGCACACAGCACATACAGCGCATACAGCCCACAGCACACACAGCGCATACAGCGCACACAGCACACACAGCGCATACAGCCCACAGCACACACAGCGCACACAGCGCACACAGCCCACAGCACACACAGCGCATACAGCGCACACAGCCCACAGCACACACAGCGCATACAGCCCACAGCACACACAGCGCATACAGCCCACAGCACACACAGCACACACAGCGCACACAGCCCACAGCACACACAGCGCATACAGCGCACACAGCCCACAGCACACACAGCGCATACAGCGCATACAGCCCACAGCACACACAGCGCATACAGCGCATACAGCCCACAGCACACACAGCGCACACAGCCCACAGCACACACAGCGCATACAGCGCATACAGCCCACACAGCGCACACAGCCCACAGCACACACAGCGCACACAGTGCATACAGCGCACACAGCCCACACAGCGCATACAGCGCACACAGCGCACACAGCACACACAGCGCACACAGTGCACACAGCCCACACAGCCCACACAGCACACACAGCGCACACAGCACACACAGCGCACACAGCGCACACAGCCCACAGCACACACAGCACATACAGCACATACAGCGCACACAGCCCACACAGCACACACAGCACACACAGCATACACAGCCCACACAGCCCACACAGCCCACACAGCCCACACAGCGCACACAGCCCACACAGCCCACACAGCCCACACAGCACACACAGCGCACACAGCGCACACAGCGCACACAGCCCACAGCACACACAGCACATACAGCACATACAGCGCACACAGCCCACACAGCCCACAGCACACACAGCACACACAGCACATACAGCGCACACAGCCCACACAGCCCACACAGCACACACAGCATACACAGCCCACACAGCGCACACAGCACACACAGCGCACACAGCCCACAGCACACACAGCGCATACAGCGCATACAGCGCACACAGCCCACAGCACACACAGCGCATACAGCGCACACAGCCCACACAGCACACACAGCGCATACAGCGCACACAGCACACACAGCGCATACAGCGCACACAGCACACACAGCGCATACAGCGCACACAGCCCACACAGTCCACACAGCACACACAGCGCACACAGCACATACAGCGCATACAGCCCACAGCACACACAGCGCATACAGCGCACACAGCACACACAGCGCATACAGCCCACAGCACACACAGCGCACACAGCGCACACTGCCCACAGCACACACAGCGCATACAGCGCACACAGCCCACAGCACACACAGCGCATACAGCGCATACAGCCCACAGCACACACAGCGCATACAGCCCACAGCACACACAGCACACACAGCGCACACAGCCCACAGCACACACAGCGCATACAGCGCACACAGCCCACAGCACACACAGCGCATACAGCGCATACAGCCCACAGCACACACAGCGCATACAGCCCACAGCACACACAGCGCACACAGCCCACAGCACACACAGCGCATACAGCGCATACAGCCCACACAGCGCACACAGCCCACAGCACACACAGCGCACACAGTGCATACAGCGCACACAGCCCACACAGCACACACAGCGCATACAGCGCACACAGCGCACACAGCACACACAGCGCACACAGCCCACACAGCCCACACAGCACACACAGCGCACACAGCACACACAGCGCACACAGCGCACACAGCCCACAGCACACACAGCACATACAGCACATACAGCCCACACAGCCCACACAGCCCACACAGCCCACACAGCCCACACAGCCCACACAGCGCACACAGCGCACACAGCGCACACAGCCCACAGCACACACAGCACATACAGCACATACAGCGCACACAGCCCACACAGCCCACAGCACACACAGCACATACAGCACATACAGCGCACACAGCCCACACAGCCCACACAGCACACACAGCATACACAGCCCACACAGCGCACACAGCACACACAGCGCACACAGCCCACAGCACACACAGCGCATACAGCGCATACAGCGCACACAGCCCACAGCACACACAGCGCATACAGCGCACACAGCCCACACAGCACACACAGCGCATACAGCGCACACAGCACACACAGCGCATACAGCGCACACAGCACACACAGCGCATACAGCGCACACAGCCCACACAGCGCACACAGCACACACAGCGCATACAGCGCACACAGCCCACACAGCCCACAGCGCATACAGCGCATACAGCGCACACAGCCTACACAGCGCACACAGCCCACACAGCACACACAGCCCACACAGCACACACAGCGCATACAGCGCACACAGCCCACACCACACACAGCGCATACAGCGCACAGCGCACACAGCGCACACAGCCCACAGCACACACAGCGCATACAGCGCACACAGCCCACACCACACACAGCGCATACAGCGCACAGCGCACACAGCGCACACAGCCCACAGCACACACAGCGCACACAGCACACACAGCGCCTACAGCGCACACAGCCCACACAGCCCACAGTACACACAGCACATACAGCGCACACAGCCCACACAGCCCACAGCACACACAGCGCATACAGCACACACAGAGCACACAGCACACACAGCCCACAGCACACACAGCGCATACAGCGCACTCAGCCCACACCACACACAGCGCATACAGCGCATACTGCCCACACAGCCCATACAGCACACACAGCCCACACAGCACACACAGCCTACACAGCCCACATAGCCAACACAGCATACAGAGCCCACACAGCCCACAGCACACACAGCACATACAGCACATACAGCGCACACAGCCCACACAGCCCACAGCACACACAGCACATACAGCACATACAGCGCACACAGCCCACACAGCCCACACAGCCCACACAGCATACACAGCCCACACAGCGCACACAGCACACACAGCGCACACAGCCCACAGCACACACAGCGCATACAGCGCATACAGCGCACACAGCCCACAGCACACACAGCGCATACAGCGCACACAGCCCACACAGCACACACAGCGCATACAGCGCACACAGCACACACAGCGCATACAGCGCACACAGCACACACAGCGCATACAGCGCACACAGCCCACACAGCGCACACAGCACACACAGCGCATACAGCGCACACAGCCCACACAGCCCACAGCGCATACAGCGCACACAGCCTACACAGCGCACACAGCCCACACAGCACACACAGCCCACACAGCACACACAGCGCATACAGCGCACACAGCCCACACCACACACAGCGCATACAGCGCACAGCGCACACAGCGCACACAGCCCACAGCACACACAGCGCATACAGCGCACACAGCCCACACCACACACAGCGCATACAGCGCACAGCGCACACAGCGCACACAGCCCACAGCACACACAGCGCACACAGCACACACAGCGCCTACAGCGCACACAGCCCACACAGCCCACAGTACACACAGCACATACAGCGCACACAGCCCACACAGCCCACAGCACACACAGCGCATACAGCACACACAGAGCACACAGCACACACAGCCCACAGCACACACAGCGCATACAGCGCACTCAGCCCACACCACACACAGCGCATACAGCGCATACTGCCCACACAGCCCATACAGCACACACAGCCCACACAGCACACACAGCCTACACAGCCCACATAGCCAACACAGCATACAGAGCCCACACAGCCCACACAGCACACACGGCACACATAGCCCACACAGCCTACACAGCCCACACGGCACACATAGCCCACACAGCATACACAGCCCACACACCCCCTACAGACCTTTCATCCCTTCCCCCAATCCCCTCGATGCCAGTATCACCCCATCTGCCATCATGTCCCTCAGAAGCCACCATCCAGGAACCCACAACACAGGGAACATGTCCTGATCTCTTTGGCCAGGACCTTGCCCACATTTCCCACCAGCTAGAAACCCTCCCATCAAACCTGCATGCCGGCGTGTGTCCTTTATCTGGTGGAGATCTCTCAGAGCGGCTCGGACACATTAACGTCCCACGCACGTACACCCTCCCCAAAAGGTGATAGGTCACGGGAAACGCTGTCAGAGACTGCCTAGCCTGGCAGCATCCCTAGTGAATGAGCCAAATCCATTCATCACCTCCCTGCTCTCCCTAATATCTTGAGTCCCCTGAGAAGGAGTCGCCATCGCACAAGCAGGGATCACCCGGGCGGACAGTGACATCTTATCTTAAAGTCCAGAGTCAGACACTGTTAGAAAATGAGGAGTACTAGAGGTAAGCTCATGGCGAGACGTCATCAGCCTCCGTCACGTAGTCAAGACCCGCTGATACTGTCAACCCAGGCCCAACACCCTGTGGTGATGACCCTCAGGAGCGGGGGGGAGGAGTGCTGTGGTCATGGCAATGAGTGAAAGGTTAAGGGAAGGGGTAGGTGGGGGGCAGGGGAAGGGTGAGGGGAAGAGGGCGGAGGGGCTTCCGGTGTTATGGCCTCCTCATCGGTAAATCAGGAGGTGATAAGCTTGTCCTTGCTGCGACAATCTTGAATGACTCATTCGGCGACCCGCCAAGCCAACTCTGGGTCCTCGCCTGGTTCCTCCTGGACCCCATCCTCGTCCGACAAATCCTGCTGTTCTTCCCCCTCATCCAGCATGTCGCACCACCGTTGCACAATGTTGTGCAGGACACAGCAGACCACTACGACGTGTACGACCCTCTGGGGGCTGTATTGGAGAACCCTTGCAGAGCAGTCCACGCAACGGAAGCTCACCATTAGGAACCCAATGCACCACTCGATGACGCTCCTAGTTGCCGCTTCTGCCCCTCGGTCTGGGGCCTCTGCACATGCATCATCAGCCATGGCTTGAGCAGTTAGGCCTTGTCACCCACTAAGCTATACCCTCACCCGAAGGAGGACCTCAAAAGCGCCGGGACCTCTGAGTGAACCAAGAAAAAAGTGTTGTGCACGCTGCCTGGGTATCATGCGCAGGTGTGCATGATGTGCAGCTGGTGATCACACACCAACAGCATGTTCAGGGAGTGGAACCCCTGCCTGCCAATGAGGGGCACCCCCTGTCAAGCCGTTGCTCTAAGGGTGACATGCCGGCCATCAATAACCCTCTTGCCCTGGGGCAGTCCAGCGATGGCAGCAAATACAGCATCCCAGACATCCTGGTGTGCCTGGTCCAGGTTTGTTGACTGGGAGAATAGGGCATCCGTCACATCTCAGATGCATCAGTGCATCTGTGCACGGAAGATTACAGGATCCCACAAGTCCCCGCTCGAGCCCTGGAGCGAGTCACAGGGAGAGAAGTTTCAGGCCACCATCAACCTGAAGGCCACAAGGAACCGGTCCTCCTCCTCCTAACCTTTGTGGTTCCTCTTTGGTGAGCAGGAGTCGACGGTGGCACACGCGATCTGACAGCTCCTCGAAGGATGGGTGGTGATGATGTTGACTGATGGGGCTTCGCCTTTGCACCTCCTCCTCCGCCTGATGGACGGCTGGCACTTGGGCCTGACTGACTGGCCCCTGCTGATCTGGGCAGGCTTCCGTCGTGCTTCCCCGGGCTGGCCCTGACGCTTGCGTGGCCCTGGCACTCGCGTAACCGTGCATCTCCAACGTCAGCAGGGCCCAGGTAGGTAGATCACGTTGCTGGCTGAGTCCCAAAATCTATTTCTGTGCCGGGGGGGGGGGGGGGGGGGGGGGGGGGGGGGGGGGGGGACAGAGACTGGCACCAAGGTGAGCATTCCTTTGACCATCTAAAGCCACCAGACTACATGATGACCCTGAGTTGCACAGCTCAACATTTTGCGGGCAGGTCCTGTAGATGGGGGTAATAGAGGGAAGTGTGCGTTTGCTGGAAGCTTCGCTGCAGTGTGATGTGGAGCCAGGATTTTACACCAAGGTGGTGACAGGGAGCTGGTCACGTTTCCTGGCCAGGTCCGGGATGGATGGGATCAAACCGCTTGATAATAGTGGGGCATCCCAGATCGGGCCCGGAGGCACTGAGGAGTGGGTTAGCTGATACTCTCACTAGTGGGAACGTTCCAGGGAGAGTTCCAGCAGCACCAGCTCCTTGGCTTGCTCATCCCCTGTCTCCTCTGCTGTGGAGCTGTGCATCTATGGAGTGCAATGTGCCAACACCTGATCATGTCCACACCTAGTCCATTGGCATACTGCTGAGGCATGAGGGTGGCCTGATGGGCGGGTCGGAGAGGTCTCGACATGACCAGGAGACCTCAAGAGTTTTTCCAGCATATTGCCAGCAGTCTTACCAGTCAGGAGCCTGTAAGTTACATCCACAGTGTGGGTTTGAATGATGTTCGAGCAGCAATGGGAGGTACAGCCTGGGCACCCGAATCCCGAGACCCCAAATCCACATTCTTGCCACCAATTCACTCCCCGCCACATTCAGAACTCCAGCCATACACCCCCGCAGCAAGGCAGAATAGAGAGGAAACGTTTCTTAGCTCCTTGCTGCCCCTCGAAGGCCTGGCCCCGCTTGTAAAGATGCACAGCAAATCACGGCCATGTGACTCCTGGTTGTGAGGGGTGGAGCATGAGGGGCGGGGGGGGGGGGGGGTGGTGAGGGTGGGGCGGGGGAGGCGTGGGTGTAGAGAATTGGACTTCCAGGCCATCAATCAGATACAAATGTATTTAAATCAACTTTTTACATGTTCTAGCCAGCGCAGAGCGAGTAGCTCGCTGCGGACAGCGGCAGGGGGAGGGGAGAACGGGAACGGTCAGGTCCCCGCCGCGGAACCCGTTTGTTTGGGCGACACTCCATTCTTCGCCCAATCAGAATTCCCAATCTGAGCAGCGGGGAACGGAGAATCCCGGACATGGTTCAGCTCACTCAGGGGCTGGTTTAGCTCGCTGGGCTAAATAGCTGGCTTTTAAAGCAGACCAAGCAGGCCAGCAGCATAGTTCGATTCCCGTACCAGCCTCCCCGAACAGGCGCCGGAATGTGGCGACTAGGGGCTTGTCACAGTAACTTCATTGAAGCCTACTCGTGACAATAAGCGATTTTCATTTTCAGAATAACGTTCGGGCCCGCTAATGGAATGCAAATAGTGGCTGGATTCTCCGCAGCCCCGCACCAAGATCGCGGTGGGCGCGGGGGCGGGGAATCCACTATCACACCATAATCGGGCCCGCGTCGCCCTGGCGATACTCCAGGCCCCAAAAATCGGCCTGACCACGGAGTACGCCGCGTGGCCGGGGGCGTGGATGTAACCACCTATTGCCAGTCGGGATGCTGGCGGCACTAGGAACATAGGAGCAGGACTAGGCCATTCAATCCATTGAATCTGCACTGACCCTCCGAAAGAGCACCTTACCTAGGCCCAATCCCCTGCCCTATCCCCGTAACCTTTGGACACTAAGGGCCAATTTAGCATGGTCCTAACCTGCACATCTTTAGACTGTGGGAGGAAACCGGAGCACCCGGAGGAAACCCACGCAGACACGGAGAGAAAGTGCAAACTTCATACAGGCAGTCACCCAGGGTGAACCCGGGTCCATGGCGCTGTGAGGCCACTGAGCTTCCACAGCCCCCTGGGGGAGGGAATTCTAAAGATTCACCACCCTCTGATTGAAGAAATTCCTCCTCATCTCGATCCTAAATGGCCTACTTCTTATTCTGAGCCTGTGTACCCTGGTTCTAAGCCCCCTAACCATCGGAAACCGTCTTCCTGCATCCACCCTGCCAAGCCCTGTAGAGTTTTGTACACTCCATTGAGGTTACCTCGAGGATGTAGGTCATCAGGTCCAGGGATTTATCAGCTGGCAGGCCCATTAATTCCACCACCATTGTTTTTTTTACGGATATTACGTTCCTTCAAGTCCTCAATCTCGCTTGTCCATTGGCTCTCCAATATTTCAGTGAGGCATTTGTATTTTCCTGTGTGAAAACAGGCACAAATTATATGTTTAATTTCTCTGCAATTCCCCTCCCTTGGGGAGCTGCGGGGGCTTGTGCCATGTGAGAAAAGCCCCCAAGCTGGTGGCTCTGAAGTCTTGGCGTTTGGGCACTCCTGATCAGGCACCCTGTGACAAAGAGAGGGCAAATCTCCTCCTCTGTCCCCAGGTGGCAAGGGCCATTCTTCCCAGAAACACCATCCCTATCCTTACTAACCACACCTCTATCTCTTGCCTGACTGGCCACAACGAGCCCACTCCACTTCCCTGTGCCTTGGGACCGCCGCCGGCTGATTTAGCTCACTCGGCTAAATCGCTGGCTTTCAAAGCAGACCAAGCAGGCCAGCAGCACGGTTTGATTCCCGTACCAGCCTCCCTGGACAGGCGGCGGAATGTGGCGACTAGGGGCTTTTCACAGTAACTTCATTGAAGCCTACTCGTGACAATAAGCGATTTTCATTTTTCATTTCATGGTTGCTGGTCCTGGCTGGTTGCAGTCCCAGCAATGGCCACTGTTCCCAGTGGCACTGCTGAGTTTGAGGAGCTGCCAGGCCGCGCATTGGCCAGCAGCTCTTGGAGACGAGAGCACTGACTTGAAATGGACGGGATGCTAGGCAGTCAATTGCCTGAAAACATAGAATTGATCCGCAGACAGTGACCCAAGCCGGGAATCAAACCTGGGACCCTGGAGCTGTGAAGCAATTGTGCTAGCCACTATGCTACTGTGCTGCCCTAAATTAATCTAGGTGGATTGGCCATGATAAATTGTCCCTTAGTGTCTAAGGATGTGTAATTGTGGTGGTGTTACAGGAATAGGGGGAGTGGGGGAGAGTGGGCCTAGATAGAGTTACAGGGATGGAGTGGACATAGGTAAAGTGCTCTTTCAGAGGGTCGGTGCAGACCCGATGGGCCGTATGGCTGCAGGAATTCCGTGGTTCTATGATATTCATTTGTTTTTGGTGGGGAGGGCCGGTAAGTCAACCATTAACAGAAGGGAAATGGTTAAACACACACCATTTTGTTACTGCTACATGAACAGCAGCAGGTGCAGACCGTGGCTGGATTGGATTATCACACTAATGGCCAAAGTTACAGCTAAGCAGCACCTGGGGGCGAATGCAAAATAGGACAATTGCCAGTTCATAGCTTGCTCACATCCCATGCAAGTTTTACTTCATCAAGAAGTTAATTTAAAGGGCCTGGGCACATCTAGCTAGACCAGCATTTATTGCCTACCCTGAACTGCCATTCAACTGAATGGCTTGCTAAGCCATTTCATAAAGCCTTTAAGAGTCACCCACATTGTTGTGGGTCACATATAGACAAGATGGGCCTAGTGGCCTAATTCTGCTTCCTATGTCTTATGGTCTAAGACCAAGCAAGGAGAGCAGATTTCCTTCCATGAAGGGCATTAGTGGATCAGATTCCTTTTTAGAATGATCGACAATAGTTTCACGTTTCTCATTGGACATTTAATTCCAAATTTTGATTGAATTCAAATTCCAACATCTGCTGTGGTGGGATTCGAACTCAGGTCCTGGGATTCGGACCCAGGTCCCCGGAGTGTTACCGTGGGCTTCTGGATAACTAATCCAGAGACAGTGTCACTATGCCACTGCCTATTCAATAGTGATATGGCTTTATAATGCTTTTATATGGATTCACCATTGCATCTCAATTTCTTTATTGTATACCTCTTTCTATAAAACCCGATTCTCCATTAGCCTTTTTAAAATTAAGTTTTGCAACAACCACAGCCATTTTTCTTTGCGTTATGTAGAGTGAAACCAGTGGGTGGATTCCCCCAATTCCTATTGACTCCAGTTTGCTGGGTCTCCTTTGATGCCACACTTAGTCAAATGCTGTCTAGATGTCAAGGGCAGTCACTCTCATCTCACCTCTGGAGTTCAGCTCTTTTGTCCATGTTTAGACCAAAGCTGTGATGAGGCCAGGAGCTGAGTGGCCCTGGAAGGAACCCAAAGTGAGTGTCGGTGAGCAGATGATTGCTGAGTAACAGCCGCTTGATAGTGTTGCCAATGACCCCTTCCATCATTTTGCTGATGGTCAAGAATAGATTGATGTGGCGGTAATTGGTCAGGTTGGATTTGTTCTGCTTTTTGTGTCCAGGACATATCTGGGCAATTTTCCACATTGCCGCATAGATGCTAATGTTGTAGAGGTCCTGGAAAAGGTTTGCTATGAGTGCGGTAGGAGTACAGGTCTTCGGTACTATTGTGGAAACGCTGTTGGGTCTATTACCTTTGTAGCATCCATTGCCTTCAGTTGTTTTTTTGATATCACATGGAGTGAAATATTATCATAGATCATAGAATTTACAGTGCAGAAGGAGGCCATTTGGCCCATCGAGTCTGCACCGGCTCTTGGAAAGAGCAGCCTACCCAAGGTCAACACCTCCACCCTATCCCCATAGCCCAGTAACCCCACCCAACACTAAGGGCAATTTTAGACACTAAGGGCAATTTATCATGGCCAATCCACCTAACCTGCACATCTTTGGACTGTGGGAGGAAACCGGAGCACCCGGAGGAAACCCACGCACACACGGGGAGGGTGTTTTTTCTTTTGTGCAAGCATTTGCTAAACTCCCAACAAGCTCTCCCTTCACCCATCCTATCAGCAAGCTCTTGTGCTACTGCTCGGGGGTCAGTAATTATCAATTACTGTTGGTGGGACCTCGCTGTGAGAAAATTGGCTGCCATGTTTACTATATTGCAATAGTACCAACACTTCAAAAGTATTTAATTGGCTGGAAAGTGCTTAGGGGCATCCACTTAGAGTGGGTTGTCAGCTGCCTCATAAGCGCCAGAGGCCCGGGTTCAATTCTGACCTTGGGCGACTGTCTGTGTGGAGTTTGTACATTCTTCCCGTGTCTGCGTGGGTTTCCTCCGGGTGCTCCGGTTTCCTCCCACAGTCCAAAGATGTGCAGGTTAGGTGGATTGGGCATGCTAAATTGCCCTTCGGTTGTGTTTTGGGGATAGGGTGGGGGATTGGGCCTTGGTGAGGTGTTCTTTCAGAGGGCTGGTGCAGACTCGATGGGTCAATTAGCCTCCTTCTGCATCTCCGGGATTCTGAGTTTGTGTCTATTGTCATGTCGCTAAAACATCAAAAACTTAAACTGAACCTTACCTTTTCGCTTATTTAGAATGTGGATTTGGCTGAACCAAAAGATGGCTGCTCCAGGTCACAAGTTTGCTATAATTCATGGAAATTTCCAACAGGAGTTACAGGACAAAAGTTCAACCCTCATCCTTGTGGATTCCTACATCTCCCATTGTGAAGAGATATTATAATCAATGAAGCCAGGAAGCAATCCATCTCCCCAGCCCAGTTCTGTCAGTGTGTTTGATGCACAAATTAGGAGGAGAACTAGCCTGAGCTCCTTCCTATGCTATGTGGCTGGACGATTGACATTCCAAAGTAGAGGCAAGGTGGTACGGATGGATTATGAGAGCGTTACGACAACATTAAGGCAAGGATTTGGTGGCTGTATTAAAAAAAAATGGCAATCCGGAACTTTCCATTCAACTGTTGACCCAGCTCAGTGAAGCGACGTAAAAGGAAAAAAAAAGAAAAGCAGAAAATATTCCCCTTGCCCAAAGATAAGTGTTTGAACAGAGAAGTCACTGGTGAAGAGAGGGATATGTGATTTTCCTGTGAGTAATAAAACTCATAAAAGCTTCATTCACGAGTGGAATAAACCTCTATGTCTCAGTGCTGACGTGTATCCTGCTTACACCACCTTTTTACTCAGTGTGAAGAGAGCTCAGTGAGAAGGAGATAGCCTTCTTATGGTGTCATATGTAAAGAGTTGTGATATCAAAGGAGGTATTACGACACCGGAAACAAAAGCATGATTATTAAATAACCAAAGGCGAAGAAGTTGCCATTTGACGATTAATAGTCCCAGGCCTGTGTTGCAAATTTGAGATATTCCCACATGGGCTTGCTCAATGCCAAGAATATTTTGACCTCATGGGAGTATGTTTTCCGATTGGTGAAGTTCACGTATGAATGCTTCACACAGTCACATCACATTCCTCGGCCTGCAAGTTGCAGAAGGCGTTGGCCCATTTAAAATAACTAGGTTACTAGTTGCCTAAAATAACGCACAGAGGAATGTGGTGCCAGCAAGCGAAATGCTCATGCAAGAATTTTGCCAATGAGGTATAAGTGGATTGTAGAGACTGGAGTGCAAGCTGATTATTGTGGATGCTCCCCTGATTGGCTTTGTTTCTGTATTTCTGTCCTAATGTCTTCCTGTGCCTGCAGAGCCTCGAGCACCTTGACTCTGTACCCTTTTCCTCATGGCTGACTCTTGGTTATGAGTGTTGCCAAGGGGAGAGGTGGCGGGGCATGACTGTTGAGGTGTGGCGTAACCACACACATCAGCACACTTCCCAGCAGGAGTCATTGGACAGTGACCAGGACTGGGAACCCGGGCTAATTATATCCAATGTCCCAGAGCATAGACAATGAAGCCATTGACAGTGAACCAGCCGCTGGCTCTGGACAGCGAATCTGATGCCATTGCTCCCCTGTTGCACACAGGCTGCCAGGAGATGAGGGGTGTAGACACACCTGAAACGTCACACGTACGTTCACTGTTGCGTTATTTCCACCGAGGTTGCAGTTTATTCTTTCCATTTAACCGGAGGGAAAGCTGGATATTCCGCATGTATTTGTGGGGTTTTGAGGTTTGATTGGTGTGAATTTGTTATTTAGGACACATTGGGCTGAATTCTCCTCTGTCGAGATTCTCCGTTTTTCCGGTTTCCCGATGGTGTGGGAATGGGAAATCCCATTGACCAGCCGGTGAAACGGAGAATCCTGACGGCCTGCCGCACCTGAAATCTGGGTGCGGCGGGACGGAGAAAACCGCTCGTTAATCTCTCTTAAGGGAGTGGGCATCTCTGGCAAAGCTAGCATTTGTTACCCATCCCTAATTGCTCTCGAGACCAGTTAAATGTCAACCACAAGGGCGGCACGATAGCACAGTGGTTAGCACTGTTGCTTCACAGTGCCATGGACCTAGGTTCGATTCCCGGCCTGAGTCACTTTCTGTGTGGAGTCTGCACGTTCTCCTTCTGTCTACGTGGCTTTCCTCCGGGTGCTCCGGTTTCCTCCCACAATTCCCGAAAGATGTGCTTGTTAGATGAATTGGACATTCTGAATTCTCCCTCAGTGCCACTGAACAGGCGCCGGAATGTGGCAACCAGGGGATTTTCACAGTAACTTCATTGCAGTGTTAATGTAAGCCTACTCATGACATGAATAAAAATTATTATTACATTGTTGTGGCCTGGAGTCACATGAGGGTCGCGCTGGAAGGTCCGGCATTAGTGAAACAGATAGGTTTTTAATGACAATTAACAATAACTTTTTTAGTCATCCTATTTTTAAGATGAGAACTTTTTCTTAGTTATTTGAGTTTGATTTCCACCAGCTGCCATAGTGGGATTTGAACCCACTATGGCACCATTAACAGCATTAAGCCTGGGCCTCTGCATTACCAGTCCAGGGGCATTACTGCAAAGCCACCAGCTACCCCTCTGAAAGTGGGAGGGGGCTGCAGGGGAGGCAGCATATTGCTGTAGGGCCCAACAACACTGTCGGGAAGGGGTTTGAGGTGATCCTGTCAGAATTGATGGCAGGATATAATTTTCATTTTTCCATTCGGTTAACGCCAGTCAAATGGAGAAACAGATTGGGGACCGTGAGGGAAGACCAGCAGCAGAAGCCACATCCAGGCACCTGCAGGGACCACGTCCTCAGCAATCAGGAGGGGAGACATTAGCATTTCGTGAATGCTGAAGCTTGGTGTGTGGCGAGAGAGAGAGACAGGCTGTGATTGGTGTTGGTGAGAGAGAGAGGCTGTGATTGATGTTGGTGAGGGAGAGAGAGAGGATGTGATTGGTGTTGGTGAGAGGGAGAGAGGCTGTGATTGGTGTTGGTGAGGGAGAGAGAGGCTGTGATTGGTGTTGGTGAGGGAGAGAGAGGCTGTGATTGGTGTGGGTGAGGGAGAGAGAGGCTGTGATTGGTGTTGGTGAGAGGGAGAGAGGCTGTGATTGGTGTGGGTGAGGGAGAGAGAGGCTGTGATTGGTGTGGGTGAGGGAGAGAGAGGCTGTGATTGGTGTTGGTGAGGGAGAGAGAGGCTGTGATTGGTGTGGGTGAGAGAGAGAGAGAGGCTGTGATTGGTTTGGGTGAGGGAGAGAGAGGCTGTGATTGGTGTTGGTGAGGGAGAGAGAGGCTGTGATTGGTGTGGGTGAGGGAGAGAGAGGCTGTGATTGGTTTGGGTGAGGGAGAGAGAGGCTGTGACTGGTGTGGGTGAGAGAGAGAGGCTGTGATTGGTGTTGGTGAGGGGAGAGAGAGGCTGTGATTGGTGTTGGTGAGGGAGAGAGGGGCTGTGATTGGTTTGGGTGAGGGAGAGAGAGAGAGGGAGGGAGAGGCTGTGATTGGTGTTGGTGAAGGAGAGAGAGGCTGTGATTTGTATTGATGAGAGAGAGTCTGTGATTGGTGTTAGTGAGGGAGAGAGAGGCTGTGATTGGTGTGGGTGAGGGAGAGAGAGGCTGTGGTTGGTGTTAGTGAGGGAGAGAGAGGCTGTGATTGGTGTGGGTGAGGGAGAGGGAGAGGGGCTGTGATTGGTGTTGGTGAGAGAGAGAGAGGCTGTGATTGGTGTTGGTGAGAGAGAACGAGGCTGTGATTGGACGATCATCTTGCCAAGGTCATCCCCACACCCTCCACTACTTGTCTTCAAACAACCGCGCAACCTCAAACAAACCATTGTTTGCAGCAAACTACCCAGCCTTGGGTGATGCTTGCGGGTGGATCGGAGGTGTCCTGCAAAGTGGTCACCCAATCTGTGTTTAGTCTCTCCAATATAGCGCATACCACACTGGGAGCAGTGAATGCAATAGACCAGATTGAAGGAGGTGCTCTTGAATTTTTGCCTCACCTGAAAAGAGTGTTTAGGGCTCGAGATGGTGAACTGGGAGGAGGTAAAGGGGCAGGTGTTACACCTTCTGCAATTGCATGGGAAGGTGCCGTATGAAGAGGGTGAGGTGTTGGGGTGATGGAGTAGTGGACCAGGGTGTCCCGGAGGGAATGGTCCATGCAAAATGCTGACAGGGGGAGTGAGGGTGTGATGTGTTTGGTGGTGGAATCATGCTGGAGTTGGTGGAACCCTGTATACGGAGGCTGGTGGGGTGAAAAGTGAGGACAAGGGGGACCCACTTCTGGTTCTGGGAGGGAGAACAGGGGGTGAGGGCAGAGGTGTGAGAGATGGGTCAGACAAGGTTGAGAGCTCTGTTAACCACAGTGGATGGCAAACCGCGATTAAGGAAGAATGAAGACATGGCTTCAGCAGCACAGTTTTGGAAAGTGGCATCATCAGAACAGATGCAATGGGGGTGAAGGAACTGGGAGAATGGGATGGAGTCCTTACTGGATGTGGGGTGTAAAGAGCTGTAGTCGAGATAGCTGTGGGAGTTGGTGGGTTTGCAATGGATATTAGTGGACAGTCTATCCCCAGAAATTGAGATAGAAAGGTCAAGGAAGGAAAGGAAGTGTCCGAGATGGACCATGTGAAGGTGATAGAGAGGTGGAAATTGGAAGCAAAATTAATCAATTTTTCCAGGTCCAGACGGGAACATGAAGTGGCACCAAAACAGTTGTCGATGTACGGATAAAAGAGTTGTGGGATGGGGCCGGAGTACGACTGGAACAAGAAATGTTCCAAATACCCCTAAAGAGACAGGCAAAACTGGGACCCATGCGGGTACCCATAGCAACGCCTTTGGTTTGGAGGAGATGAGACAAGTTAAAGGAGAAATTGTTCAGTGCGTGGACAAGTTCAGTCAGATGGAGGAGAGTGCTGGTGGATGGGGATTGTTCAGGCCTTGAGGAAGAAGCGGAGAACCCTCAGACCATCCTGGTGGGAAATGGAGGTATAGAGGAATTGGACATCCTGGTCAAGAGGAGGTGGTAAGGGCCGGGGAACTGGAGATTGTTGATATAATGTAGGGCATCAGAGGGATCACAGATGTAGGTGGGAAGGGACTGGACAAGAGGAGAAAGGATGGAGTCAAGAGAGGAGGAAATGAATTTGTTGGGGCAGGAACAGCTGACACTGTAGGCCTACCAGGACATGTTTGTGGATTTTTTGGGGAGGTAGAAGCGGACAGTCCAGTGTTGGGAGATGATGAGGTTGGAAGCTGTGGAGGGAAGATCTCCGGAGGACATGAGTTCAGTGACACTCCTGAAAACAATGGTTTGATTCTCGGTGCTGGGGTCATGGTCCAGGGGGAGGTAGGAGAAAGTGTCGGAGAGTTGGCGTTCAGCTTCTGGGAGGTCAAGGTCAGTACACCAAACAACAACAGCCCCACCCTTGGTGATGGGTTTGGTGACAAAGTCAGGGCTGAGCCTGAGAGAGTGGAGAGCAGCCAGTTCAGAAGGCGACAGATTAGACCAGGCGAGAGGAGCAGAGAAATTGAGACGGTCAATGTCACGCTGACAGTTGTGAATGAAAAGATCAAGAGCAGGTAAGCGGCTGGAGGGAGGGTCCAGGTGGAGGGAGAATGCTGGGGATTAAGGGCAGGGAATCTAATGATTGGATAGTTAGGGTTTAGGGCTGGGGGGAGTTGGGTGTGTTATTGTGGGTTTTTTTGCGTGTGTTGGATCTCTCTGTTGTTTAAAAGGTTAATATGTTAAAACTATAAATGCCTCAATATAATATTTTCTAAATAAAAAAGAATGCGGGGAGGATTCCTGCCCGAAGAAGTGAGCGCGGAGACAAAGGTGGCGGAAGAAGAGTTCAGCATCAGGTCGAACCTGAAATTCATTGAGGTGGAGGCGTAAGGACTATGAAGCTGTGCCCTTTGCTGAGTATAGCATGTTCAGTCTCAGAGAGGGGAAGATCAGAGGGTATGGTGAATACACGACAAGGGCTGGGGTTAGAAGAAATAGGATCCGAGAGGCAGGCAGGGGTGGAAGATCCTGGATGGCCATTGTTGTCTGTGAGTTTTTAGAGCTTGCATTCTTTAACACCTAACAGGGAGAGAAAAAGTTTATTGTTAAAGCGTCAGATGAGGCAAAGAATGAAATGAAACTGGGGACAAGGACAGCTTTGAGGTAGGGAGAGTGGCACCGCTCGAGCGAGATATCGAGTGTGGGCACATGGCGGCGCATGGCGCTGAGCATGTATCTCAGAATGCAGCGGGAACAGCAGTTTGAGGAACATTGTATGTCCTGGAGATATCTGAATTCCTGGGTGGATTCAAACCATGAGACGTGGAACTTGAATTGGAATCCACATGGGGTCAGTCGGAGATTCAGACAGTGACTGAGGAAGGAAATATGGCCGTGAAAGCGAGCTTTGGTAACAACGTGTCAAACACTGAGGGGAATGGAAAGCAAAGAAGGTGGACAGGGCAAAACAGACAAATGGAAATCTTGATGGAGAGAAGAACTGTACTTCTTCAGGGGAGGCATCCCTGGAAGAGAAGTGGCAGTGAATTAAACACTACAAGAAAAGCAAATTACTGTAGATGCTGGAATCTGAAACTAAAAACAAAAACAGGAAATACAGGAATCTCAGCAGGTCTGACAGCATCTGTGGAGAGAAAAAGGAACCAGTTAGTAATGACTGGCCTCGGAAATAAGCAACAAAAGTGAAAAATATCATTCCTTCAGGTAATGAATCGCTGTTGGAGATATTAAGTGTCAATTTATTTACATAGAATCATAGAATTTACAGTGCAGAAGGGGGCCATTCGGCCCATCGAGTTTGCACTAGCCGTTAGAAAGAGCATCCTATTTAAGCCCACACTTCCACCCTATCCCTGTAACCCAGTAATCCCACCTAACCTTTTTTGGACACTAAGGGCAATCTAGGATGGCCAATCCATCTAACCTGCACACTTTTGGACTGTGGGAGAAAACCGGAGCACCCGGAGGAAACCCACGCAGACACGGGGAGAACGTGCAGACTCTACACAGACAGTGACCCAAATGGGAATCGAACCTGGGATCCTGCAGCTGTGAAGTAACAGTGCTACCCACTGTGCTACCGTGCTGCCCATACACTTATCCTTTCTGTCTGTTGTCTCTATTAATCCAATCTTTCTTTCCTTTTCTTTCCGTGTCTGACTTGTCTTTGAATTCACCCAGTCTAAATCACCCTTGTGAGCAGTCCTCTGTCTGTATATTTCTCAATCCTTAAAACACATGCACCATTTGTCCTTCTTTTCACCTTTCACCAAGGTCCTGGAATCCCGGTTACCCCCACCCACCCAGTTATTAGCTCACCCTTTCAACAACCCTTCGAGGTCAAAATATTTTTGAGCTTTCAGGTGAGATGCCTGGTTCTAGAAAATTCTGGCCCTATGTTGAAGGAATCACTGGTTGAGGCTGCATGTCTCGGCCAGATACTGCAGCTGCTGAAGAGCCTCGGAGGTGGCCAAGATGGGCTGTTGAGCTGCAGCACTGGTTGACTCCGGGGAAAGAGTACTGCCAATTGAGCTACAGCTGACTTTTTTTCTTGTCTACTTGTTTTCATTGGCAGTTTTCTTTCATCTGAGTATTTATTATAAATAATCAAATCAGGAACCAATAAGCTGGATCACTCAGAATTTCGCTCTTATTACCAACAATATATTTAACCGGGTAATGTGAGCCTGTGGAAGCCTCTCTCCAGTCAGCTGATAATTAACATGATTATCATAACACTAGCAACTTGCATTGCTATAGCACCTTGGTGGGTTTAGTGTACAGACTCAGCGGCGGCTTATCCGCACTCGACACAGCGGGACCGGAAGAGATTGCTTGACGTAGGGACTTTACATTCGCTAAATAAAAAACGTGTGGTAAAATGTCTCAAGGCACTTCCCAGGAGTGTTGTCAATCAAAATTTGACACTGAGCTATGTGAGGAGAGATCGGGACAGCTGATCTGAAGCTTCGTCACATTGGTAGGTTTTAAAGGGCGAAAGAAAGGCACAAGGGTTTAGGGAGGGATTTCCAGAGCTTTGAGCCTTCGCAACTGAAAGCATGGTCGCCAATGATGGAGTGATGTAGATCGAGGATGCACAAGAGGCCAGAATTGAACTGCCGTGGATAACTCACAGGGTTGTAGGAGGTTGAGGACGTTGTAGAGGGAATGAGAACGTGGTGGGATTTGAAAATAAGGGTCAGAATTTTAAAACGATCATTGCCTAAACTCTACAACAAACAGTAGTACACTGAGGTGCAACACCATCCGTTCCTCTCCCGAAGCAGGGAGCTTGACATCGACAGAGGGCAAAGTTAAGCTGTAAAGGGAACTTGTAGGTGTCTTGATCGTTAAGATGTGGAGATGCCGGCGTTGGACTGGGGTGAGCACAGTAAGAATTCTTACAACACCAGGTTAAAGTCCAACAGGTTTGTTTCAAACACGAGGAGCTTTCGGAGCACTGCTCCTTCCTCAGGTGAATGGAGAGGTATGTTCCAGAAACATTTATATGGACAAAGTCAAAGATGCCAGAAGATGCTTGGAATGCAAGCATTTGTGGGTAATCAAATCATTACAGATCCAGAGATAGGGGTAACCCCAGGTTAAAGAGGTGTGAATTGTCTCAAGCCAGGACAGTTGGTAGGATTTCGCAAGCCCAGGCCAGATGGTGGGGGGTGGATGTAATGCAACATGAATCCCAGGTCGCGGTTGAGGCCGCACTCATGTGTGCAGAACTTGGCTGTAAGTTCCTGCTCAGCGATTCTGTGTTGTCGCGCGTCCTGAAGGCCGCCTTGGAGAACGCTTACCCGGAGATCAGAGGCTGAATGCCCTTGACTGCTGAAGTGTTCCCCGACTGGAAGGGAACATTCCTGCCTGGTGATTGTCGCACGATGCCCGTTCATTCATTGTCGCAGTGTCTGCATGGTCTCGCCAATGTACCACGCTTCGGGACATCCTTTCCTGCAGCGTAAGAGGTAGACTACATTGGTTGAGTCGCACAAGTATGTGCTGCGTACCTGGTGGGTGGTGTTTCCACGTGTAATGGTGGTATCCATGTCGATGATCTGGCATGTCTTGCAGAGATTGCCATGGCAGGGTTGTGTGGTGTCGTGGTCGCTGTTCTGAAGGCTGGGTAATTTGCTGCAAAGAATGGTTTGTTTGAGGTTGCGCGGTTGTTTGAAGGCCAGTAGTGGGGGTATGGGGATGACCGTGGCGAGATCTTCATCTTCATCGATGATGTGTTGAAGGCTGCGAAGGAGATGTCGTAGTTTCTCCGCCCCAGGAAAGTACTGGACAACGAAGGGTACTCTGTCAGTGGTGTCCTGTGTTTGTCTTCTGAGGAGGTCGGTGCGGTTTATTGCTGTGGCGCATTGGAACTCATCGATCGACAGTTCCAACGCCCCACAGCAAATAACCTCACCGACCTCCTCAGACGACAAACACGGGACACAACTGACAGAGTACCCTTCGTCGTCCAGTACTTTCCTGGGGCGGAGAAACTACGACATCTCCTTCGCAGCCTTCAACACATCATCGATGAAGATGAAGATCTCGCCAAGGTCATCCCCACACCCCCACTACTTGCCTTCAAACAACCGCGCAACCTCAAACAAACCATTGTTTGCAGCAAATTACCCAGCCTTCAGAACAGCGACCACGACACCACACAATCCTGCCAGGGCAATCTCTGCAAGACATGCCAGATCATCTACATGGATACCACCATTACACGTGGAAACACCACCCACCAGGTACACGGCACATACTCGTGCGACTCGACCAATGTAGTCTACCTCATAAGCTGCAGGAAAGGATGTCCCGAAGCGTGGTGCATTGACGAGACCATGCAGACACTGCGACAACGAATGAACGGGCATCGTGCGACAATCACCAGGCAGGAATGTTCCCTTCCAGTCGGGGAACACTTCAGCAGTCAAGGGCATTCAGCCTCTGATCTCCGGGTAAGCGTTCTCCAAGGCGGTCTTCAGGACACGCGACAACGCAGAATTGCCGAGCAAAAACTTATAGCTAAGTTCCGCACGCGTGAGTGCGGCCTCAACCGGGATCTTGGATTCATGTCGCATTACATTCACCCCCTACCATCTGGCCTGGACTTGCAAAATCCTACCAACTGTCCTGGCTTGAGACAATTCACACCTCTTTAACCTCGGATCACCCCCTATCTCTGGATCTGTAATGATTTGATTACCCGCAAATGCTCGCATTCCAAGCATCGTCTGGCATCTCTGACTTTGTCTATAGAAATGTTTCTGGAACATACCTCTCCATTCACCTGAGGAAGGAGCTGCGCTCTGAAAGCTCGTGTTTGAAACAAACCTGTTGGACTTTAACCTGGTGTTGTAAGACTTCTTACTTGATCATTAAGGACAGTGTCGTTCAGCGTGGAGGTCTGGTGGTGCAGCAGGGATTATCCTGCTTCTGATCCGCAAGCTCTTGGTTCAAATCCTGCTTCAGGACTTGATTGTTCAGGAAGGTTTAAGTAAACTTGTAAATCCTTCTAACGTATGGCAGGCAGTAAGAGCAGAAAAGATTGCAGGTCAGCCATGTGATGGAAAGAAAGTGGAGTCCCTACCGCAGCTCCAGACTACATCATGCAGGTAAAATGGATTTTCTCGACAACAAATTGGGCTTCAAGGAGCAGTTTGGCTCAGTTGCCTGGAGGACTGTTAAGTATCAAATTGGCACCAGTGCTATCTGGGGTGGAGTTGGGACCTGCTTCCTTGCCCTACCCATGGTGATGATCATGGTGCAGTGAGTTGAACCTGCCTTTGGGGAGAATTGAAGAAGTGCAGTATAGCATGGCACAGAGAAACATTTCTGAGGAATGAGTCATGTAAAAGCAGATTATTAGTGCATATTATTTGAGCATTGTCTGATGCAAACCAATTAAACATGGGCTCTCTTAGAGATCTGACACCCCTTATTTCTTCAACAAGAAAATACAGCAAGTACACAACCACGATAAAGGGGAACCACGATCGTGCACCAGCATGTCGGTAAAATGGGATTTTCTCAGTTACTGGCAGTCTGACCCCAAGATGCCAAGATGTTGCAGTGGAAGGAACTGAAACTTATCACGCTGGGTTCAGCAGAGTTTCTGAGGTTGGAATTTGGCACTCTGGAACAGATGGGGATTCATCCAAAATGCAAACTAAAATGTGAAAGAATGAAAAGTTTTCTGATACTGGCATTCTGGCTCTGAAAGCCCACAAGGAGATGACTTCTGTGTAACAAAATGATTCAACCATCTATCAAGAATACGGCTGGATTCTCCATCACGGAGCGTCCGGATTGCATTCCATGATGGGACGGAGAATCGGGCATCAGCACCAAATCGGGATCGATGCCCAATGCAATGCTCCGACCCCCGGAATGGAGGTTGACACCGCACGCCAGTGGGAGCATGTAAATGAATGTAAATGGGTCTTAATGACATCTGCAGCTCACACATGTGATTGCAATGCACTTACCTCTCTTCGATGTGGTCAATGTTTGTAAACACTGGGATTTCACCACTTAGGCCGCTGAACCGTGAAGGAAGATAAATGAATCAACGCTGCAGATGGTTTTTGGATGCTGTCAATCACAGACCACTACTAGAAAGCTATGAATGGCTGGCAGTTAATAGATCTGTGGGAACCAGGCGCAGGTCATAGCAGTTCTCGCCTTCAAGGAATGGACACGTGGAGCTTCAAGCTAAGTGCTACAGCTGTAATTCTTCTCACTGCCCCTGTCTGGACTACTCTAGTTTCCAGACGAGAGTCTCTTTTCTCGGGCGGGGGGGGTCTGTGTGAGTGGGAGGGGGGAGTCTGTGGGGGGGGTCCCTTTAGGCATGGGGCCCTGGGGTTGTCCCCCATTACAAAGGTCCCTGGGGAGGTTTCCCTGTTACAGGGATCCTTGGGAGAGGGGTCCCCCTATTACAGAGGTCCATGGGGGGGGGGGGGTGTTCCCTGTTACAGGGATCCTTGGGGGAAGGGTCCCCCTATTACAGCAGTCCCTGGGGGGTTTCCCTGTTACAGGGATCCCTGGGGGAGGGGTCCCCCTATTACAGCGGTCCCTGGGGGGGGGGGGGGGTGTTCCCTGTTACAGGGATCCTTGGGGGAAGGGTTCCCCTATTACAGCAGTCCCTGGGGGGTTTCCCTGTTACAGGGATCCCTGGGGGAGGGGTCCCCCTATTACAGCGGTCCCTGGGGGGTTTCCCTGTTACAGAGATCCCTGGGGGAGGGTTCCCCCTATTACAGCGGTCCGGGGGGGGGGGGTTCCCTGTTACAGGGATCCCTGGGGGAAGGGTTCCCCCTATTACAGCGGTCCCTGGGTGGGGGGTGGGTTCCCTGTTACAGGGATCCTTGGGGGAGGGTTCCCCCTATTACAGCGGTCCCTGGGGGGAGGGGGGTTCCCTGTTACAGGGATCCCTGGGGGAGGGGTCCCCCTATTACAGCAGTCCCTGGGGGGTTTCCCTGTTACAGGGATCCCTGGGGGAGGGGTCCCCCTATTACAGCGGTCCCTGGGGGGTTTCCCTGTTACAGAGATCCCTGGGGGAGGGTTCCCCCTATTACAGCGGTCCCTGGGTGGGGGGTGGGTTCCCTGTTACAGGGATCCCTGGGGGAGGGTTCCCCCTATTACAGCGGTCCCTGGGGGGAGGGGGGTTCCCTGTTACAGGGATCCTTGGGGGAAGGGTTCCCCCTATTACAGCGGTCCCTGGGGGGTTTCCCTGTTACAGGGATCCCTGGGGGAGGGGTCCCCCTATTACAGCGGTCCCTGGGGGGGTTTCCCTGTTACAGGGATCCCTGGGGGAGGGTTCCCTGTTACAGGGATCCTTGGGGGAGGGTTCCCCCTATTACAGCGGTCCCTGGGGGAGGGTTCCCTGTTACAGGGATCCCTGGGGGAGGGTTCCCCCTATTACAGAGGTCCCTGGGGGGGGGGGGTTCCCTGTTACAGGGATCCCTGGGGGAGGGGTCCCCCTATTACAGAGGTCCCTGGGGGGGTTTCCCTGTTACAGGGATCCCTGGGGGAGGGGTCCCCCTATTACAGTGGTCCCTGGGGGCAGGGGGCAGATCAGGTCAATCTCATACTTGGGTGTAGGGGGGTACCCAGATAAAACAGGGTTGGGGGGCTGCTGTACGGTGTGGGAGGAGGGGACTCGGGGCTGATTTGTAGTGCGGGGGAGGGGTGGCCAGCTTCCATTTGTTCCTTTCTGCATTGACTGAACAGCCATAACTGCACTAAGCCTTGTTAACTGTTCCCAATCTTCCCCCGATTTTATCTTCAATATCTCAGAACAGCTTTCAGAGTTCTCACTGCAAAAGCCAAGATGCTGTGAGAACTTTCAAAAAGATGCTCAATATGTTCTCCTTCCCAATATCCAAATGACAATCAAACAGCTGCTCACTAACAACATTCTGCATTTAGGCCTTGTGGACATGCATGTTATTATTCATAGGACAACACGAATAGCTACATAAAAGGGACAACCCTGATTGGAACCGCTGATAACCTTTATCCATGCTGCCATGGCGTAGTTTCCGGATTGCATTTCATTGTGTGCTTTTGAGGATGACAACAATTTTTATTTTGTGCGTATCTGCATAGGTAAATGCAAGTGTCTGGGACTTCGGTTGCAGCTATGCGGAGCTAGGTCACACGTTCGGCAGCTCCCGCTAGCAAAGGACTTTTGGGCTCTTTTTAGGGCCCGTTACAGCGCTTGCTCGACGTTTCCCGGTGTGGGAAGGTGACAGCAACATTCCCCTGCTGGTGTATGGATTGGACCAGGAGCGGGGCGATTAAAAAAGCGGCATTGGAGCAGAGAAAGGTGCGAGGGAGGAGGACCAAGATGGCGGCGGGCGGGGAACCGGCAGCGTGGACGCAATGGGCGCAGGAGCTGCTCCAGCGTTGTTTTAAGGAGCTGAAAGCAGAGCTGCTGGAGCCGATGAAGGCTTCAATCGATGAGCTGCTGGAGGCCCAGACGGCCCACGGGGCGGCGATCCGGGAGGTCCGGCAAAAAGGTCTCGGAGAACGAGGACGAGATCCTAGGCCTGGCGATGGACGTGGAGGCACACGAGGCACTCCACACGAAATGGCAGGCTAGGTTCGGGGGGATGGAGAACCGGTCGAGGCGGAAGAACCTGCGGATCCTGGGCCTCCCGGAGGGTCTGGAGGGATCGGACATGGGGCCCTATGTGGTCACCATGATGAATTTGTTGATGGGAGCAGGGTCCTTCCAAGGGCCCTTGGAGTTGGAGGGGACCCACCGAGTGCTGGCGAGGAAGCACAAGACCAGTGAGCCGCCGGGGGCGGTGCTGGTGCGGTTCCACCGGTTTGCTGATCGAGAGTGTGTGTTACGGTAGGCCAAGAATTGAGCGGAGCAGCAGGTGGGAGAACGCGGAGGTCCGGATATACCAGGGTTGGAGTGCAGAGGTGGCGAAGAAGAGGGACGGTTACAATCGGATGAAGGCAGTGCTGCAAAGGAGAGGGGTGAAGTTTGGCATGGTACAGCCAGCGGGTCTGTCGGTCACCCACAAGGACCAACATCATTATTGAGTCCCGGAGGAGGCCTGCGCCTTTGTTCAGGCTGCAAAACTGGACTTAGATTGAGGGGTGGGGGATGGTTGGGGATTGTTGTGTTGTGCTCCGAGGGGGGGTTCTTTCTTTGTTTTCTGGGGGTTGATAGGGCATTGTTTTGATTAGGCACGCGGGATGGGCTCGTGAGGGGGGGGTAGGCAAACAGCTTGGGGGGTTGATGGTCGTTAGGGGTTGATGGGGCCTCACGGGGTGGGGGGCGGGTGGCCTGAGATGGGGCTAGTGAGACAGGGCCTGAAAAGGGAGAAACTGCGCCAGAGGAGGAGTGGCTGGCCGAGTGGAAAGCACGGGCTTTTTCCCGCGCTAAGTGTTGAAGGGGGCGGGGCTGGAGCTGGAAGCGCGGGCTTTTTCCCGCGCTGGGAGTGGAAGGGGAAGGACGTGAGCCTGCTGTGGGCAAGGGAGGGGCGGGGCAGTTTTACACTGGGGAGTGTCGATGGTGTGGAGGGAGTGGCCGTGGTCAGCAGGAGTCAGCTGACTCACGGGAGTACAATGGGGGGAGCAACGCAGCTATGGGGGGACCTAGCTAGGAGGGGGGGGGGGGAACCGGGTAGCTGCTGGAATGGCCAAGGGGGAGCTGGAGTTGGTAGAGGAGGTTGGGGCGGGGGTCTGCCGCTGTGGGGAGCGGGTCGTGCGGGGGACGCAGGCACGTGGCTGGCCTAGGAAGGGCTATGGCTGATCGGCGGGGGAGGGGGGCGCGTAGCCCCCTGATCCGGCTGATAACCTGGAATGTAAGGGGACTGAATGGGCCGGTCAAACGGGCCCGGGTGTTCGCGCACCTGAAGGGGCTGAAGGCGGATGTGGCCATGCTTCAGGAGACGCACCTGAGGGTGGCGGATCAGGTAAGATTGAGGAAGGGGTGGGTAGGGCAGGTGTTCCATTCAGGCTTAGATGCAAAAAACCGGGGGGGGTGGCGATTTTGGTGGGGAAGAGAGTGTCGTTCGAGGCGTCGGGCGTTGTGGCGGACAATGGCGGTAGGTATGTGATGGTAAGTGGCAAGCTTCAGGGGGAGCAGGTGGTGTTGGTCAATGTATACGCCCCGAATTGGGACGATGTGGGGTTCATGCGGCGAATGTTGGGCCGGATTCCGGACCTTGAGACAGGAGGCCTAATAATGGGGGGGGGGGGGGGGGGGGGGGGGGGGGGATTTTAATGTGGTGCTGGACTCGGCACTTGATCGCTCCAGGTCCAGGACAGGTAGGAGGCCAGCGGCGGCCAAGGTGTTGAGGGGGTTTATGGACCAGATGGGAGGGGTGGACCCATGGAGATTTACGAGGCCGGGGGCCCGGGAATTTTAATTCTACTCCCATGTCCACAAGGCCTACTCCTGGATTGACTTTTTTGTCATGAGTAGGGCGCTGATTCCGAGGGTGGAGGACACAGAATATTCGGCGATAGCCATTTCCGATCACGCTCCGCATTGGGTGGACCTCGAGTTGGGGGAGGAGAGAGAACAACGTCCGCTGTGGCGTCTGGAAGTGGGGTTGTTAGCGGACGAGAAAGTGAATGGGCGGGTCCGGAGGTGTATAGAGAGGTACCTGGAGACTAATGATAATGGGAAGGTGCAAGTTGGGGTGGTTTGGGATGCGCTGAAGGCGGTGGTCAGAGGAGAGCTAATCTCCATTAGGGCACACAAGGAGAGGGGGAGAGGAGAGAGAGGGAGAGGTTGGTGGGGAGATGGTGAGGGTGGACAGGAGGTACGTGGAGGCCCCGGAGGAGGGATTGCTGAGGAAGTGGCGTAGCCTCCAGGCTGAGTTCGATTTATTAACCACCAGGGAGGCGGAGGCGCAGTGGAGGAGGGCGCAGGGGGCAGTATATGAATATGGAGAAAAGGCGAGCCGGATGCTGGCACACCAGCTTCGGAAGCAGGAGGCAGCTAGGGAGATTGGGGGAGTTAGGGATGGAAGAGGGAGCACGGTACGAAGTGCGGTGGGTATCAATGGGGCTTTTACGAGGAACTGTACCGGTCAGAGCCCCCAGTGGAGGAGGGAGGGATGGGTCGCTTCCTAGACCGGCTGAGGTTCCCGAGAGTGGAGGAGGAGCAGGTGGCGGGGTTGGGGACGCCGGTTGGACTGGAGGACTTGTTCAAAGCAATAGGGTACATGCAGGTGGGGAAGGCACCGGGGCCAGATGGGTTCCCGGTTGAATTCTATAAGAAGTATTTGGATCTGCTGGGCCCGCTGTTGGTAAGGACCTTCAATGAGGCAAGGGAAGGGGGGGGCTCTGCCCCCGACGATGTCTGGGGCGCTGATCTCCTTGATTCTGAAGTGGGACAAGGATCCCCTACAGTGTGGGTCGTATTGACCGATCTCACTCTTAAATGTAGATGCAAAGTTGCTGGCAAAGATACTGGCCATGAGGATAGAGGACTGTGTGCCACAGGTGTGCCAGAGGATCAAACGGGGTTTGTGAAAGGGAGGCAGCTGAATGCTAATGTACGGACACTCTTAAATGTTATAATGATGCCGGCAGTGGAAGGGGAGGCGGAGATAGTGGTGGCGATGGATGCGGAGAAGGCCTTTGATAGGATGGAATGGGGATACCTGTGGGAGAAGCTGAAAAGGTTCAGGTTTAGGGAGGGGTTCGTTAGCTGGGTGAGGTTGCTATATGAGGCCCCGGTGGCGAGTGTGGCTACGAACAGAAGGAGGTCAGAGTTTTTCCGATTGCACCGGGGGACGAGGCAGGGGTGCCCACTGTCCCCCCTGCTCTTTGCACTGGCGATTGAACCCCTGGCCATGGTGCTGAGGGAGTTGAGGAACTGGCGGGGGATAGTGCGGGGGGGAGGAGCATCGGCTGTCGCTATATGCGGATGACCTGCTGTTGTATGTGGCGGACCCGATGGGGGGAATGCCGGAGATGATGAGGATCCTTGGGGAGTTTGGGGATTTCTCCAGGTACAAGCTCAATATGGGGAAGAGCGAGCTGTTCGTAGTGCACCCAGGGGACCAGGAGAGGGGGATTGGTGAGCTTCCGCTGAAAAAGGCGGAGAGGAGTTTTAGGTACCTGGGGGTACATGTAGCTAGGAGCTGGGGGGCCTTACATAGGCTTAACTTTACGAGGCTGGTGGAGCAGATGGAGGAGGAGTTTAAGAGGTGGGACGTGCTGCCACTCTCCCTGGCGGGCAGGGTGCAGTCAGTCAAAATGACGGTGCTCCCGAGGTTTTTGTTCTTGTTCCAGTGCCTCCCTATCCTGATTCCTAAGGCTTTTTACAGGCAGGTCAACAGGAGCGTTATGGGGTTTGTGTGGGCGCAGAAGGCCCCGAGGGTGAGAAGGGTGTTCCTGGAGCAGAGCAGGGATGGGAGGGGGGGGGGGGGCGGATTGGCGCTGCCTAACCTCTGTGGGTATTATTGGGCCGCCAACGTGGCGATGTTATGCAGGTGGGTAATGGAGGGGGAGGGGGCGGCATGGAAGAGATTGGAGATGGCGTCCTGTGTGGACACGAGTCTGGAGGCGCTGGTGACGGCGCTGCTACTGCTTCCTCCAACGAGGTATACCATGAGCCCGGTGGTGGCGGCTACCCTCAAAATTTGGGGGCAATGGAGGCGGCACAGGGGGGAGGTGGGGGCTTCAGAGTGGTCCCCAATACGGGGGAACCACCGGTTTGTCCCAGGGAGAATGGACGGAGGGTTTCTGAGCTGGCACAGGGCAGGTATTAGACGGATGGGGGACCTGTTTGTGGATGGGAAGTTCACGAGCCTGGGTGAGCTGGAGGGGAGGTTCGGCCTCCCACCTTCAGATACATGCAGGTAAGGGCGTTTATTAGGCGGCAGGTGGTGGAGTTCCCACTGTTGCTGCCACGAGGGGTTCAGGACAGGGTGCTCTCGGGGACGTGGGTCGGAAAGGGGAGGATCTCGGCAACGTATCAGATGATGCAGGAGGACGAGGAGGTCTCGGTAGAGCAGCTGAAAGGTAAGTGGGAGGAGGGGTTGGGTGAGGAGATCGATGAGGGGACATGGGCTGATGCCCTGGGGAGGGTGAATTCCTCCTCCTCTTGCGCGAGGCTCAGCTTAATACAATTTAAGGTACTGCATAGGGCGCACATGACTGGGGCTGGGGCTGAGTTCTTTGGGAGAGAGGACAGGTGTGTCAGGTCCTCAGGGAGCCCAGCAAACCACACCCACATGTTCTGGGCATGTCCAGCGCTGGGGGGCTTTTGGAGGGGTGTCGCGGAGACGATGTCAAGGGTGGTTGGTTCCAGGATTGAGCCAGGCTGGGGGCTTGCACTATTTGGGGTGGCAGTGGAGCCGGGAGTGCAGGAGGTAAAAGAGGCCGGTATTCTGACCTTTGCGTCCCTGGTAGCCCGGCGTAGGATTCTTCGACAGTGGACGGATGCAAAGCCCCCTGGCGTGGAATACTGGGTCAACGATATGGCTGGGTTTATCAAATTGGAGAGGGTCAAGTTTGCCTTAAGGGGGTCGGTGCAAGGGTTCTTCCGGCGGTGGCAACCGACTACCTGGCAGAGCGTTAGGTGATGGTCAGCAACAGCAGCAACCCGGGGGGGTGAGGGGGAGTGGGGGGGAGTTTGGGGTGGGTGGGGGGCTGGTGAGGGTTTGTTTGTTTTTCTTGATTGGGTGTGTATATTTGCCTTCATGTTAATTATTTCTGTTAATTTATTATTTGTGTATACGGGGGCGGGGGGGGGGGGGAGGTTATTGTTATTATTTCTTTGTGTTCTTGTTGGTGAAAATTTGTGAAAACTTAAATAAAAATTATTTTTTTTAAAAGTAAATGCAAGTGTCTGAGTGGCACAAAGCATTCCAATAGAATGGAATCAGGGGATTGATTCTCTGCTTTACCGGCTGAATGACTTAAGGAAATTCGGCACGTCCACATTGACTCTTACCTATTTTTACAGATGCACCATAGAAAGCATCCTATCTGGCTGCATCACAGCCTGGTATGGCAACTGCTCGGCCCAAGACCGCAAGAAGTTACAGAGAATCGTAAACATCGCCCAGTCCATCACATGAACCCGCCTTCCATCCATTGACTCCATCTACACCTCCTGTTGCCTTGGGAAAGAGGGCAGAATAATTAAAGACTCCTCCCACCCGGGTTATTCTCTCTTCCAGCCTCTTGGATCGGGCTGAAGGTACAGAAGTCTCAGAGCACACATTAACAAATTCAAAAACAGCTTCTTCCCCGCTGTTACCAGACTCCTGAATGACCCTCTTATGGACGGAACTGGTCCCTCCACGCATACTGTGTAGCACTATACTCTGTATGCTTCACCCGATGTCTATGTCTATGTATTTACATTGTGTATTTATGTATGTCCTATGCTTTTCATGTGTGGAATGATCTGCCTGGATTGTACGATAGAACAATACTTTTCACTGTACCTCGGTACATGTGACAAATAATCTAAATCTAATCTCGCCGGTGTGCCGTTCGTTGGCAGCGGGATTCTGTCTTCCCGCCACTTATCAATGGAATTTCCCATTGAAGTCACTCTACGCCGTAGGGAAACACGCGGGCGGGGTTGTCTTGCCGACGGGAGAAGTGAATCACAACAGCCGGCGACAGGCAACAAATATTGTTTCTGTATTTCAATTGCAAGAAGAGGAGCGTCAAGCCTAACAAGAAAAGAAACATTGCCAGAACTTGGAGTTCTGCAGCAAATGATGACAAGAGTCGACAACAAGGCACACGCATAGAGACTGCAAATAATAAATTAGTGCCAAAACGTCCTGACTTAAACTTAATGGAGAAATACTCCCGTTGACAATGACGACCGTACAAACTGCGACGGCTTCAGCAAGGTTCGGCAGACTTCAAAGGAAGTTCCTCTCGGAAATTAAAAAGAAAAGATGTTCCTTTCAGTTCTTTGTTATGAATTTGTAGTTCTTCTGGCAGGAACACGGCCAAGAGCAAGATTTGGCTGAAGCATTTAAATACTAGGCTGATCACAGAAGGAGGAAGCCTGCTGTTTGGGGAGCAGCTTCCAATTCTTTATGATTAATAGACTTTTGGTAATAAACTCAGCTTCTTCATTGAGAAAAGAAACCACACTGCTTGGCTCCGTGCTTCGTATGAATCACTTTCATGCCTTGGCGTGCAAACCTACTGATGATTTTGAAGCAACTGTTGATGAGTAACAAAAGAATGAGATCTGTTGATGAGAGTTTGGGTGCCCTCATTTCTATTTTCTTAACCATGAGGAAAGCACCACTAATCAATCTAACTTCAGTGGCATCAGTGCTGAGCATCGAGCATCACCGACCTCAGGCTCAATTTGCGGGCAATCTTGGATTCCAGTGCTATTGGAAAGAGTGGGTGGATGGAAGTGGCAAGGCTTTTAATATGTGCTGTCACTAGATCCGGCTAAATTTCTCGTAAGTATACGAGGGCTTAGGATGCTGGGAATTTTAACGTGCGACTATCAGCGAGGAACATAGGAATTGTAGAATGGAAACAGGCCAAGGGCCATCTCGGCGCATGATCGAACAATAATGAGGTTGATGACAAATTATGGCGTTCAATCTTTGTCAATCAGTCTACAGCAGACTCAGACATGACACAAGGAACATCCCAGTGCTGGAGAGCTCTGGGAAGCAGAGGCCCGAAGGCACCCTTTGATTTTTCATGTCATGTCTTAAATTACTCTAAATGTCATTGCTAAAGACATTATTAGTAGTGTTTGCTCACCTCCATAGGTTTATCATGGCAATCACTGCAATGAAAATGAAAAATGAAATGAAAATCGCTTATTGTCACGAGTAGGCTTCAATGAAGTTACTGTGAAAAACCCCTAGTCGCCACATTCCGGCGCCTGTTCGGGGAGGCTGGTACGGGAATCGAACCATGCTGCTGGCCTGCCTTGGTCTGCTTTAAAAGCCAGCGATTTAGCCCAGTGTGCTAAACCAGCCCCTGAAACCAAGTACACTCGAGTTTACCCATTTACTGTGCACAGGTCCAGTTAACTTATAGGATCATAGAATAATTACTTTGCAGAAGGAGGCCATTCACTTTGCAGAAGGAGGCCATCACACGAACCTGCCTCCCATCCATTGATTCCATCGACACCTCCCGCTGCCGGGGGAAAGCAGGCAGCATAATCAAGGATCCCTCCCACCCGGCTTACTCACTTTTCCAACTTCTTCCATCGAGCAGGAGATTCAGAAGTCTGAGAACACGGACGAACAGACTCAAAAACAGCTTCTTCCCCACTGTCACCAGACTCCTAAATGACCCTTTTATGGACTGACCTCATTAACACTACACCCTGTATGCTTCATCCGATGCCAATGCTTATGTAGTTACATTGTATATCTTGTGTTGCCCTATTATGTATTCTCATGTATTTTCTTGAATTCTGTTCAATTCCCTTTTCTTCCCATGTACTGAATGATCTGTTGAGCTGCTTGCAGAAAAATACTTTTCACTGTACCTCGGTACACGTGACAATAAACAAATCCAATCCAATCCAATCCAATTCAGCCTGGAGTGTTCACACTGGCTCTCTGCAACAGCTACTCAATTATCCGAGTCTCCCGCCTTCCCCTGTAGCCCTGCCAATTGTTTTCTATTCAGCTGCTTTTCCAACTCTCTTTTGACAGCCACAATTGTACCTGTCTCCAGCACCCCCTCAGGTAGTACATTCCAGACCCGAACATCCCTCTGCATAAAATAGTTTTTCCCACTAATGTTGTTGATTCTTTATCCAATCACCTGAAATTCCCATAGTTCTCAGCCCTTTCACAAATGGGAACAATTTCTCCAAATGCCGTCTGTCCAAGCCGCTCATGCTTTTGAACTCTTCGATCAATCTCCTGTCAAATTTCCCTGCTCCGAGGAGAACAGGCCCAGCTTCTTCAATCTATCCATGCAGCTGAAGTCGCTCATCCCTCGAACCATAAATCAGTACTACATTGTCGGCACAGCCTTCGCATCCTTCCTAAGGTGCGGTGCCCGGAATATGTCGCAATACTCGAGTTAAGGTTAACCAGGATGGGATTTTCCAGCCCCTCCTGCTGGCAGGCTCTTCCAGTCCTGCCTGTTGTGTTTGGTCCTTTGTACTTCACAAAGGAATCCACCAAACACTGCGACTTGTCCAAACCAGAATCTTTTATTGAGTCTCATGTGGTAAGATAGCAATCTGATACAGATCACGTTATCATGGTGTCTGCTACTTACTCCTCTGGAACTTGCACCTCGCAGCTACCATTCACACGTATGCCTTATTACCCTCTCAATCCTCTTCTGAAAATGGCCGGACATGTCTCCCCTATATCAGAGTCACAGGTCACATGACCTTGGTCTTGAGACCGCATGGTGTGTCTGCACCACCACCTGCTGGTTGGAGGTCGCACACCGTCCAATTATGATACAGCCCATAGGCATATTACCACACTGCCGAGGATTTAGATGGATGGCCACATCTAGCATGGGTAAACATGTCGCAGCAGGGAGGGAATGTCTTGCCGTCAGTGTTTTGTAAAGGTCCTTCATAACCTCCTTGCTTTTGTACCCTATGCCTCTATTTATAAGCTCCACGATCCCAGATGCCTTTTCTACCACCTTTTCAATCTGCCCTGCAACCTTCAATAATTTGTGCACAAATAACTTCAGCTCTTCCTCCAGGTAGGCACACTGGAGTAACTCCTTGTTAACCTGCTTCTGGGTCTGACCAAAATGGACATTGGCAGGCCTAGGCAGTGTGTGGTTGAGGGGTCCATTGTTTTGATTGCCTGCTCATCCTCTGTGGTTCAGCCCCGCCTGGGTGTCCCTGGAGAGGGAGGATAGGTGTCCGCTGGCATGCTTGAGACGTCTCATGACCAGTGGGCACTGCAGGGGCTGGAGTATATCATCAGCTTTTCAATTTGCTTTGTTGTTTTATGTTTAAGCTGCAGTAATTTTTTTAAAAGTTGTTAATTGGTTAATTTGGCCATTTGTTTTAATTTGCTCAAAAGAGTAAACCCCCCCAGGTCCCTCTCTTTATGCACCGCATTAAGAATTGTACCCTTTATTTCGTATTGCCTCTCCTTTGTCCTCCTACCGCATTGTCTGGTGGTGGCAGCATGGTGGCACAGTGGTTGGCACTGCTGCCTCACAGCGCCAGGGACTCAGTTTCAATTCCAGTCTTGGGTCATTGTCTGTGTGGAGTTTGTACGTTCTCCCCATGTCTGTGTAGGTTTCCTCCAGGTGCTCCGGTTTCCTCTCACAGTCCAAAGATGTGCAGGTTAGGTGGATTGGCCATGCTAAATTGCTTCTTAGTGTTCGAAAGGTTAGGTGGGGTTACTGGGTTATTGGGATATGGTGGGGACGTGGGCCTAGGTAGGGTGCTCTTTCAGATGGTTGATGCAGATTTGATTGGCCAAATTCTGCACTGTAGCGATTCTATGATTTTATACCAAAATATACCATTTCACATTCCTTTGCATTAAATTCCATCTGTCACATGTCCACCCATTTCACTAGACTGTCTATGTCCTCTTGAAGTTCAACACCATCCTCCTCACAGTTCACACTACTTTCAAGTCTTGTGTCATCTTCAAATTTTGGAATTGTGCCCAAGACAGCCAAATCTAGGTCATAAACATATGGCAAGAAATTCAATAGCCCTTGTACTGTAACCTGGGGAAACCTCACTATATACCTTTGCCAGTCTGAGAACCAATCATTCACCACTACCCTCTCTTTGACACTCAGCCAACTTCATATCCCTCCTTATACTCGCCCTCTTATTCCAACTTAAACAACATTCTGAAATTGGACATTCTGATGCAATCTTAGTGATGTTGCACTAAGATCAAATCTTAACAGCAAACTAAAGCGAATGGGTTTTGAGTCTTTACTTATACAAAAGCAAAGCGACAGTGAAAAAATTGTTTAAACGTTGCAGATGTACAATAATGTGGCAAAAAGCAACATTCGGGTGTTTTCGGGCATAGGGAAATTACTTTCTTTGTGCAATGTGTCACAAAGCAGTAAATATTGTTTTTTAAAGTCACAAAATAGCACACACAGGAGATGTTACCCATTGTTACGTCATACAAGATGAGCAACAATGTCTGTTTCTCTTTGCTAAAGACCTGGCTGTGGAGACAGACTGTCTGCTGCTCCCTTGTTTCAATGATTGTAATGGATCCACACAATGATAGGTGTGAAATTCCACAAGGATAAGGGTTAAGCTTTGTCCTGTAATTACTGTTGGAAGTTTCCAGAACTGTAGCCAACTTGCAAATCATGTGACCTGTACCAGCCACTGATGGGTCAATCATGTCAGTGTTGCAATGCATGAGTGTGCCACTGATTGGTGCCCAATAGTTATCCTTGTGGGAGCTTAGCTCTCAAGCATTTAACTCCATGGCTTGCACACATCTCTGCATAACAGAGAGGTGACACAGATGTTGCCCCTAATGCAAGGCGCAAGGGTAACTGAGATCATCAGTTAGCCATAACAGAATATGACAGGTGTCAACGTTTCGTTCCGCCGGGAACTCAGCACGCAGGTTAAATGAATGCATTCATATTCCCTCAATCGTTGCCCTTCAGGAGGGGCACGTGTGTGGCTCAGGCTCACCAAGGTGCAAGCGCATCTGTCAAGCGGAGTTGCGAGAGACAAGTGTGGGGAATTGGCCATTGTGTGTGATTGGAGGGAGTGAAGCTCATTGGAAAGGCACTCACATGGGGGGATGTGCACAGGTGGCTACCCCAAATCCCGAAAGGGCTCTGGGGCAGGACGCCTCACAGCTCACATTTCTGCTGTCTCCAGATTTTGGATCAGGAGGATGATGGGGCCAGTCGAGCTGGCAGTGCTATTGATTGCTGTCGAGCAACAGCAATGATATCAACGTGGGGCTGCATGTGGGCAGGACCAGTGCCCTGCAGAGGAGAGATTCGCAGGGTTCGCTGATCTACCGGGTGAAGGACCACTCATAGAGGAGGCTTGGAGGGGACGCTATCAGCCACGGGTCTGCCGGGGGAGAGCATCGTACCTCCAGATGTCAGATATACACTGTGGGAGGAGACTGCATCTGCCCGGGGGAGCGGAGGGGGCAGTGGACCACCTACGCCAGGTGATACAGGAGTTGGCACCACATGGACGGGGAGGTCACCCAATGCCTGTGGTCCTGTATGTCACAACTGTGCTGAAATTCTGTGCCATCAGCTGCATGGGTGACCTTTGCGGCAGCTCCCAGTCTGCCGCACAGAAGTACATACATGAGGTGACTGGTATGCTTTTGGGGAGGGTTCATCTGTACATCAAATTTGACCAGGAACAGGCAAACCAGGATGCCAGGGCCAAGGGCTTTATCCGCATAGCTGATTTGCCCAAGTGCAGGGTGTGTTAGACTGCACGCATGTGGTTCTGCGCAATTTATGAACTGTAAGGGATACCACTCCCTCAACTTCCAGATCATTTGCGACCACTCAATGAGCATAATGCAGGTGAGTGCCTGTTTACTAGGGAGCATCCATGATAGCTACATGCTTAGACACTCTCAGATCCAGCAATATTCAAGGGTGATCAGCAGCTGGAGGGATGGGTCTTCGGGGACAAAGTGTACCCACTCAATAGGCGGCTGATGACGCCAGTGCGTAGGCCACAAACATCCGCAAAAAGGACAAGGTGCTGGATGAGGAAGATACACAGGAGCATCACATATCCTCGGATGAGGAGGAGGTCGAGGAGTGTGGTGCGGGGCAACCCCCTCAGATAAGGTGGAGGAAGGACCTCGGGCGATGGCCTGGGCCTGAGTGGGACTCAGGGCAAGGAATTCACTGATTGCCTCCTGCTTTGGAGAGAACCATGAGTAGGGTGGCCAGATTTGTCCCCCCAGGGAGCTTGAGACCATCACACTTCAGCTCTGCTGGTGAGAGATCATTGTCTTGAGCACTCCTTTCATGATGCTGAGCAAGGGTTCAGTATGACTGGATGATGCAGGAGAATGATGATGGCTTGCGATGAGGGCAGGGCCTTAGTGACTGTCTGACTCCTGCCTGACAGGCAGCTGAGTGTGACCTACCACTGAACAGAGTGGTCAGGGAGGGGGAGGGAATAATGAGACTCATCTCTGCCGCTACTGTCCCCTCCAAGGTCAGGGGTCCCCAAATGTGTCTTCACCTTCTGAGGAGGTGTCCGGGGGCTCCTGGGGCTCCTCCATGGGATGAGGGGTCAGCTGGAGTGAGATCCAGAAGCTCTGCCATCCTCTGAGGCTGGCACCCATGGATTCCCACTAGTGTCTGCACCATTCAGTTGATGCCCTGCACCATGCAGCTCATGCCCTCCAAGATGGAATGCATGACCTGGGGCTAGGGAGCAGGCATCCCCCACCATGGGGGTACACTTCCTGCACCAAGGTCTGCACTGCAGATAACACCTTTGCCGTGTTTGCCTCGTTGCCTCAGAGGGACAACACCATCTCCTTGGAAGAATGCTGACACCCCTTCCTGATATTTATAACTCTAACCTTGTAGCTCCAGCAGCTCTGGGGCACATCATTGACTTGGTGCTCAGCAGAGTCCTGGCCTCCGGCATCCCTCCCAGTGTCGGTCCCTGGGACATCCCTGTCATCCGCTCATCAGTGACCAACCCAGAAGCCTGCCTACCACTTATTCCCACTGAGATGTGAGTATCAATGCCCTGTCTGATGAAGGCAAGCATGCCATATGCCTTCTTACTCACCCGAGCCACCTGTGTTGCTACCTTTAGGGAACTGCGGACCTGCACGTCCAGATCTCTCTGTATGTTAATGTTCCCAAGGGTTCTGCCAAATACAGTATAATTCATACCTAGATTTGATACTCCAAAATGCATCACCTCGCATTTGTCCAGATTAAACTCCATCTGCCATGTGCCCAAGTCTCCAATCCAACGATATGGGCAGCATGGTAGCATAATAGTTAGCACAGTTGCTTCACAGCTCCGGGGTCACAGGTTCAATTCCCGACTTGGGTCACTGTCTGTGCGGAGTCTGCACGTTATCTCTGTGCCTGCGTCGGTTTCCTCCGGGTGCTCCGGTTTCCTCCCACTGTCCAAAGATGTGCAGGTTAGGTGGATTGGCTATGCTAAATTACCCTTAGTGTCCAAAAAAGATTAGGTGGGGTTACGGGGATAGGGTGAAGGTGTGGGGATAGGGTGGATATATGGGGTTAGATAAGGTGCTCTTTCCAAGGGCTGGTGCAGACTCAATGGGCCGAATGGCCTCCTTCTGTACTGTAAATTCTATGATTCTATGATCCTGTTCAATCTTCTGACAATCCTCGGCACACCAGCAACTCTGCCAATCTTCGTGTCATCCGCAAACTTACTAATTAGACCACCCACATTTTCCTCAAGATCATTTATATCCACTACAAACAACAGAGGTCCCAGCACTGATCCCTGCGGAACACCACTAGCTACAGATCTCCACGCTTCCACTGCTACTCTCTGTCTTCTATAACCAAACCAGTTCTGTATCCACCTATCCAGCCCACACCAGATTTTAGTCTTTGTACCAGTCTGCCATGTGGGACCTTGTCAAATGCTTTACTAAAGTCCATATAAACTACATCCACAGCCCTTCCCTCATCAATTTTCTTTGTCACCTCTTCAAAATACTGAATCAAGTTGACAAGACATGACCTTCCCTGTACAAAACCATACTTCCTGTCATTAACTAGTCCATTTTCCTCCACTGGTCCCAGCATGGTTCAGATGTCACCCATCCCAAAGGCACTTTCCCCAGTACTGATTCCAGTGCCCCATGAAACAAAACCACTTCTCCCACACCAGTCTTTGATCCGCATGTTCGTCTATCTAAATTTCCGTATTCAATGCCAATTTGCATTGGCTTAGTTGATGATCCAGAGATTATAACCTTGGAGGTTCTGTTGTTTAATTTAGTGCCTAGCTCCTCAAACTGTCTATGGAGAACCTACTTCCTCATTCTACCCATGTCATTGGTGCCTACGTGGACCATGACAATGAGATCCTTCCCCCCCTCCCCCTGCAAGTTCCTATCTGGCCCGGAGCAGATGTCCTGAACCCTGGTACGGGGCAGGCAACACAGCCGTCTAGATTCTCGATTCTTGCTACAGAGAACAGTGTTAATCCCCCTCACTATAGTGTCCCATACTACCAGTGTATTCCTTATTGCTCCTGCAATTTGAATGACATCTTGTATCTCAAACCTGTTGGACAATTGCAGAGGTTAACTCCTTCCAACTGGATCCCCTTGCCTTCCTGAGAGGATTCAGTTGAATGGAAAATTAGGAAATCAACATTAAGGTAGGAGTGCAGGTTAATAATGAGGTGGATTGTTGGAGAAAATAAAAGGCAGGGACAGCATGCACAAAAGTAATATTGCACTAAGAGTAGGGAAATTTGATAATTGAAGAACCTTAAAGGCTTTGTATCTGAATACACAAAATATTCGGAACAAAATTAATAAGTTAACAGTGCAAATAGAAACAAACTGGTATGATTTGGTGGTGATTACTGAGTCATGGTTACAAGGAGACCAGGTCTGGGAATTAAATATCCAAGGATACTCAGTATTTTGGAAAGATAGTCAGAAAGGTAAAGGAGGTGGTGTAGCTTTGCTCGTAAAGGAAGAGATCAGTGCTCTAGTGATAAATGACATAGGCACTGTAGCTCAAGATGTGGAATCTGACTGGGTAGAAATAAGAAAGAGCAAAGAAAATAAGTCTCTGGTGGAAGTAATCTGCAGATCCCAATACAGTAGTTGCACAGTGGGCCACAGTATAAGCCGGGAAATATTGGAGACTTGTAAGAAAGGCATGATAATAATCATGGATTATTTTAATGTGCATAGACTGGATTTATCAAATTGGCAATGGTATCCTTGATGGAGAGTTCATTGAATGTGTTCGAGATTGTTTCTTGGAGCAATATGTTATGGAACCAACCAGGGAGCCGGCTATTCTGGATTTGGTATCATGCAATGAGGAATGATTAATTAATGACCTCATAGTTAAGGATCCTCTGGGGAAGAGTGATCATAGCATCATAAAATTTTAAATTCAGTTTGAGGGTGAGAAACGGAGTCCCAAACTCGGGTTCGGGAGGTAAACAAATTACGTCAGAATGAGGACAGATTTGGCTCTAGTGGTCTGGGCAGGAAGGCTAAAAGGTAGGTCAGTTAATAAGCAGTGGCAGTTGTTTAAAGAGATATTCAATTCATCCCAACTAAAATATATTCCAGAGAGGAAGAAAGATTGTAAGAGGGGGGGAAAACACCCATGGCTGAACAAGGAAGTTAAAGATGACATAAAGATAAAAACAAAGGCATACCATATTGCAAAGGCAGGTGGCAGGCTGGAAGACTGGGAAGCTTTTAAGGATCAACAAAGGGTTACTAAAAAAGTAACAAAGAGAGAAAATTCTGAAAGACTAACACAAAATATAAAAAAAAGGCTAACAAAAGCTTCTTTAAGTATATAAAAGGGAAGAGAGTAGCTAAAGTGAATGCTGGACCCTTGGCGGATGAGATCAGGGATTTAGTATTGGGAAACACAGAAATGGTGGAGATGGTGAATCAATATTTTGCCTCAGTAACATGTAATGCAGAGGTAATAGAAAGGGAAGAACTTAGAACAACCATCATCATCCTGTTGGGTGGCACAGTGGTTAGCACTGCTGCTTCACAGCTCCAGGGACCCAGGTTTGATTCCAGCCTTTGGTGGCTGTCTGTGTGGAGTTTGCACTTTCTCCCCGTCTCTGTGCGAGTTTCCTCCAGGTGCTCCGGTTTCCTCCCAATCTAAAGATGCGCAGGTTAGGTGGATTGGCCTTAATAAAAATATTGCCCTTTTGTGTCCAAGGATTAGCAGGGTGGGGGGTGTGGGCCTAGGGTGAGGTGCTCTTTCAGAGGGTCAGTGCAGACCCGATGGGCCGAATGGCCTCCTTCTGCACTGTAAAGATCCTATGAATGGGAAAAAAGTACTAAACAAACTATTGGGATTGAAGGCAAACAGGATCTCAAGGCCTGATGGCTGACATCCTCGGGTCTTAAAGGAAGAGACAGTGATGATAGTGGATCCATTGGTTATAAAATTCCCTTGAATTCCATGGATTGGAAAAATGCTAATGTAACGCCCTTATTCAAAAAGGGAGGAAGGCAGAAAGTAGGAAACTACAGACCAATTAGTTTAACCTCTGTCGTTGCGATATTGTTAGAATCCGTTATCAAGGAATTAATAACAGGACATTTAGAGAAATCAAAACTTAACCCATCAGAGTCAGCATGGTTTTATCAAGGGTAAATCACATTTGACTAATTTGCTGGAGTTCTTCGACGATGTAACAAGCCAAGTGGATCGTGGGCATCCTGTAGATGTAGTATTTGATAAAATGCTGCACAAAAGGTTAATATAAGGTAAGATTACATGAAATTATGTTCATATATTGGCTTGGGAAGAAGACTGGCTAACTGACAGAAGGCAGAGAGTCGGGATAAATGGGTCTTTTTCTGGTTGGCATGATGTAACTAGTCGGGTGCCACATGGTTCGGTCCTCAGGTCCCAACTATTTACAATGTACAATATATATTAACGACTTTGATATAGGGATAGAAAGTACTATAGCCAAATTTGCAGAAGGCACTAAAATAGGTGGGATAGTAAGTTGCAATGAGGAAATCAGAAATTTACAAAGGGATATAGATAGGTTAAGTGAGTTGGCCAAAATTTTGCAGACAGAGATTAACGTGTCTGTAGTGGTTGGTTCATTAAGTATGTTCAAGGCTGAGATAGACAGATTTTTAATCAGTTAGAGAAGCAAGGGTTAAGGTAGCAAAGTGGAGTTGAGGATTATCATAACAGATCAGCCATGATCTCATTGAATCAAAGAGGAGACTCGATGGGCTGGGTGGATTGGCCACGCTAAAATTACCCCTTAATTGGAAAAAAATAATTGGGTACTCTCAATTTATATTTAAAATTATTTTGACCATCTTCCATGGTGGGATTTGAATTTGGGTCCCCAGAGCATTACCCGGGAGGTCTGGAATACTAGTCCAGTGACAATACCACTATGCCACTGCCTCCCCACCATGGAGAGGGCAGCCAGTCATTGCTTGAGGCTCTTGCCCTTCTTCGGAGCTGCGGTATCTAACTATTGACTTGGTCAAGAGAGATTGAGACTGACTCACCTGACCCCTCAGAGAGGCACACCTTTTACACCTCATCAAATTGAATGCCTCTGGTGGAGAGAGTGGTAGGCACGCTGCTATGGAGTGAGCTCACGCCATCCCAGGCTCCCAGCTCAAGACCTGGAATCGGGAGCCTGTGGCATGGAACAAAGCCACAACTGGGACCAAGCAGAAAAATCCAAAATAAATAAAACCGGAGCAGAGAGCTTGACAGCTCTAAACACTGAATATTAGTTCAATTTAATAAATGTGTATCGATTAAACCTTTGCAGCGTTTCACCTTAGTCAAAATCTACTGGCCTGATTTACTAAGTGCATTAGCCTCTTATGCATTACAGTGGAACCAGCTGTAAATGCGTCACATGATATATTACAAGTCCGTTAATAAAGTGTGCATGATTCAGTGTAGAATTTTATAAAATCTATACTGGTCTGTCAGCCTGTAAACCGTGAACACACAACAGCATAAACAACTCAATATTCGGCCAACCAAATCCTTGAACAATGAGTGTGTGCTCATGTCTAAACATTGGTGTGTGCAAGATAGATACAGATGAGGAAAGTCAATCAGCCCATCAATATTCATGGGTCCAGCAAGGACACCCAGGGCTGGATTCTGGCAGTTTTTAATAGCGCAAGTCAGGTGAGAGCAGATCTGTGGCCTGTTTTCACTCTCTCACCTTGAGAGGAACTTCACAGGAATGAACTTAACGTACATTGACAACGAGCCGCAAGGCAATAATACGGCAAATGATGGAAAGCTCGGTCAAAGAGGTAAGTTTTAAGGCAGGCCCAGCGAGTAATTAGGAAAGCTCGCAAGATGTTAGCATTTATTGTGAGGGGGAGTGAATACAAATGTTGGGTGTTTATGCTTCAGTTGCACAGGGCATTGGTGAGGCTGTAGGTTGGATTCTCTGTTCTGGAGACTAAGTGCTGCTGGTGGTATAGAATCTTGGGAACTGAGTAATCCCGCTAAGGGCAGCAGCCAGGAGAAATTCAGATCATGCAAATGAGCCAGCACGCAGCGCACATGCAGTCCGCCCGAATCCCGGCCTCACTGGCGTCTGATTCGCTGGGGTCGGGATTCGTAGTTCAAGCCTGACAAATTGGAGCTCCGCTCAAGAAGATGGCTGCTCAAGGTTCCTGAAGTCAGAGATTGCCTGAATACTGGACGCCATTGAGGAGAGGAGCACCCTCTTCTCCAGGGTGTGACGGAGACTCAAGCCAGCTACACTGAACAGGGCCTGGGATGAGGTGGCATCCCTGGGATGAGGCTGTGAGTGCTGCCAGCCTCACCAAGAGGACCGGCGATCATTGCCGTAAGATGTGAGGAGTGAATGGCCTCCTTTGAGCAGCTCAGGTGAGTAATCACCTCTGTGCTCCTGGCATCACTCCCGTCCCTCACTCCTCACACCTGCCCCCAATCCCCTAAAGGCCAACAACATCCCACCTGCCTGCATCTCCTTTACTATCCACCTTCCACAAAACCCCAACACACGTATTGTCCTCTTTGACCAGGAGCCTTGCACATATAGGCCACCAGCGACAAACCCCAATTAATCTCACTTCCCAGCATCTCACGATGTCCTTTCTGTGTCCACAAGAATAAAATGGCCCATAATTGTTAGGAGTGCCAGACAACGGATGGGGCATCCCAGATATTTGGGTCCGCAGCTTATCAGAGGAAAGGGCCCTGAAACCTATGGGGGAGGCCGATGAGAGGGCAGTGGCTGTAATGGCTGAGGGCATTGAGACCATGGTTCAGACAAGGGTAAACCTCCAAGTCGGGCAGCGCCAGGTGACAGTGGCGTCTCTGGAGCTCACTCCGGCCTCCCCTTTGTCTCATGGGGTAGTGTGGGGGCCAGCGAGCATCCCAAGGGGGGAGGAAACGATGGGATCGGCTAGGATTTCTTTCGGGCCCTGAAATTTACGTCTCTGGCTCATTCCAGACTCAAAGTGGGGATAGCGCAGAATATGATGCGTGCGTTTGCCTGGACCTTAGCTGCAGTGTTATGAAGCCTGGGTTTTACACACAGATTGTGACAGGGGGCTGATCAGGGGCTGGATGTGATCAGGGCACAGTGGGCAGGCAGGGCTGGGAGACATCTCATGATTCTCAGGGGTGGGCTAGCAGATAGTGTCACTGTTGAGGATTTACTCTGAGAGGGGCTGTGTGCCAAGGAGGGTTCCACAGTGCATGTGTCTTTTGTTTGATTCTGCGAATCTCCAGCTTCCTCTACTGTGAAGATGCATGTGGTGAATGTGTAACTGGTAATTCACGCTGTACCTTACTGTTGTCCCTTTGGGCCCCATCTGTGAGCCACTGTGCGGCTCTGCCCACAGGGGGAGATGAGGAGCATGTACAGTGCTCTGCCCTAGGCTCCACCCCCTTTAGGGAGTATAAGTGCTGCGGTCCTGTGAGACCGCCCTCAGTATCGTGCAGTCGCAGGCACGCTCAGTTGTAAGCCGATTAAAGCCACAGTCTACTCCAACTCAAGTCTCAGAGTGAATTGATGGTCACATCAATTTAATAAACTTAAAGAACTACTATGGAATCAGCCCTCAAACCTGACCGACTGGAACTCGATCCACAGGCCGCAGAGGCAAAGGAGATTTTTTGCATTGGCTTCGGTGCTTCAAGGCCTACCTGGCTGCATCAACGACCTCTTCCGTTACAGATGAAACTAAGTCTTCTCCACGCAAGGGTGAGCGATCGTATTTCTACTCAACTTGATGAAGCTGACTCTTACACCGAGGCCCTCACGATACTCGACCGCCTGTTCGTGAGGCCCGTGAACGAAGTCTACGCGCGACACATCTTCACATCGCCAGCGCCCTGGGGAGTCGCTAGATGACTATCTGCGCAACCTCAAAGCCCTAGCACGCGACTGTAACTACCAGGCCGTGACAGCCACTCAGCACATGGAACTCGCCATCCGAGACGTGTACGTTGTGGGGGTCTGATCAAATTTTGTGCAGCAGGGTCTCCTTGAGAAAGGGGCCCAGGACCTGGAGGACATGGTAAACTGGCGACCTCGTTGGAGGTTGCTTTCCAAAGCCTAACTGCGTTCCTGGCCGATCACGCGACCCCATCGTGGACCGCCAACCAAAGGCTGCACCAGGCCTGCGCCGCGCAGCCACCCGCCCACCACGGAGGACTATCGTACCATTTTTGCGGCCAGCCCAACACCCCCAACAGCAATGCCCAGCCCGCAATGCGAGCTGCAGCAGCTGCGGCGAAAAGGACACTTCGCTATGGTCTGCCTCGCCAAATCAAAAAACTCAAACCCTAACTCAAACACTCGCTCCTCCGACTCTCAGGCCCGCAGACCCCGCAATGAGGCAGCGTGTCTGCCGCCTCCGCCTCCACACAACATGTGCGACTCACGGGGGCCGCCATCTTGGCCATCCTCCCCCACGCGGCCTGCCATGTGCGATCCATGGGGGCCGCCATCTTGGGCGCCATTTTCCTCGCCGCTCACCACGTGTGATCCATGGGGGCGGCCATCTTGGACACCATCTTCCTCGCCGACCGCCACGTGTGATCAACGGGGGCCACCGTCTTGGCCATCACCCGCTACGCCACTCGAAGATTACAACCTTTGCGAACAGTCATCACTGGGCCACTCCAGCACCGCCGACCACACCACCGTTTACCCTCAACTCAGCACAGTCACCTTGGAGACAGTGGAGGGGTCGAGAGAGGTGGCAGTGAGTAGAGCTGGGTGTTGCCAGCAAACATGTGGAAACTGATGTTTAAAATTGCATCTGGCAAAACCCCGAATCTGCTCAATGAATGAATAAACATGTGAAGATTACTTGAACTGGAGCCAACCGTCCGACGCTTAGAAAAAAAAAACATGTTGCAGCAAAAATTAGTTAATTATTCAAGGAAATGAATTAATAACAGAGGGAGATAGAAAAATAATGAAAATCGAAAATATGTTTTTTGAAACCTGAATATTTTTGGCGCACACACATCTAGGAAGTCAGCACCTGAGAGGAAAACAACAAGGTGATGTTCATGAGTTGAGACACTCCCTCAACCCTGCTGAAGAGTCACAGTCCAAAATCCCGAAACTGTTTCCTCTTGTAGTTGGCACCAGATCTGCGTCGTCCGAATTGAATTCAATATCCATGTGATAATTTTAAAACGAGAGACAGGAGAGAGCTGTCTTACTGTCAGCATCAAGGATGTCCCTTTTGGCCATGGATGTCGACATCTTGTTTTGAGATTTCCTTTACGCTGCTAATCTGTCCTGTCAATGAATGGAAGAGGCAGTGAGTCAGAGAATCATAGAATCAATGGGACGGAGACAGTTCGTTCGGCCCAAACTGGTCCATGCCAACCAAAAAGACCATCTAAGCTAATCCCATTTGCCTGCATTTGGCTCGTATCCCTAGGGCAGCAGAACATGGTTAATATGGTTGCTTCACAGCTCCAGCATCCCAGGTTTGATTCCTGGCTTGGGTCACTGTCTGTGCGGAGTCTGCATCTTCTCCCCGTGTCTGCGTGGGTTTCCTCCGGGTGCTCCGGTTTCCTCCCACAGTCCAAAGATGTGCAGGTTCGGTGGATTGGCCATGATAAATGGCCCTTAGTGTCCAAAAAAGGTTAAGTGGGGTTATGGGGATAGGGTGGAGGTGTGGACTTAAGTGGGGTGTTCTTTCCAAGGGCCGCAGCAGACCCGATGGGCTGAATGGCCTCCATCTGTACCATCTGTAAATTCTATGATAGCCTTTCCTCTCCAAGTATTTGTCCAAATACCTTTTAAATGTTGTCAATGTTCCTGCCTCACCCACTTCCTCTGGCAGCTTATTCCACATACGTACCACCCTCTGTGTAAAAAAAGTTGCTCCTCAGGTTCCTATTCATTCTTTCCCCTCTTAACCTAAACCCGTGCCCTCTATTTCTCGAGTCCCCTACCCTGGGAAAAAGCCTGAATGCATTCACCCTATCCATGCTTCTCATGATCTTATACATCTCTATAAGATCACCCCTCAGTCTCCTGCGCTCCAAAGAAAAATGTCCTGGCAACATCCTTGTAAATCTCTTCTGCACTCACAACTCGGAATATACATTTGGATGGTTTGACAACTCACCTGTGCCCTTGCTCTCTGTGAACATGCACTGAACCTTTTCCCAATGATTAATGCTATGTGTAGAAAAATCCTTAAGTGTCTTCTGTGCATGCACATCTGAACTACAAAATAATCTGATGCCACATTAAAAGGTGTTCCTTCTTATGTACTCGTTTCCACGCTTTTAACGTTCATGAACTTGTGTATGACTAATGTTACATAGCCCAGAGCAAATACACTACTGAAAACATGTGTAACAAACGAACGTTTGGCAAAACAACAGAGCAATTAGTCAGGCACTTTTATTCAAAAACGATCTCACTAATTAATATTAGATATAAAAGACAGTATTGTCTCTTAAATTTGCTTCAGGAAGACTCAGCTGCTTTTTTTCCCTCCTCTGTACCTCAGTGTTGTCAAAAACAAACTCGACAGTCCCTCCCGCCATTCCCTCTCTCGCTCCAGGTCCAGTTCTCCCCTCTCATGCTTTGTGTTTTTTTTATATGAGCTCCCAGCATAACAAATCGCCGTCAGCACCTGAACTCAGTAAAAACAATTCTTTTCTATGAACTCCCGACGAGATATTTGCTTTGCTGGGCACACAGGAAGAAAAAAAAGAAACGATGAATATCTTTTCAAACTGCCTTGTTCCAAACTGAAAAGCAACAGACATGAAAGAGAAATGAATTGAATGTTGTCCCCCCACACCCCTCCGCAACTGATGAAATAGTTGATCAGATCTGTCTCTCTCTCTCTCTCTCACTTCACTCACCTTTTTTTTTAAAAACCCTGAAACACAAGTGATTCATCATTTGTCCTGTCAAGAGTACTTTCCACAACATGACCTGAACAATGCGACTGTGATTGCAAAGAGCAGCGTCGATTGAAAGATAGCCGTGACATTTATCAAAAGATATTTCAGGAACGACTTGTTAAAATTGCATTTTTGACTGACAAGGGCAGGATGACGGCTGAGGCACGTTTTCGCTCGCTGGGTTTTTTTTTTGAGCAACTTAACCAGCTAAAGAACAATTTAACACCTCCTTAAGCCAGAACAGAGGACCTGACAATCAAAATGATTACAAACATATCGTAATTGCGCGCCGGGATAATTCAAACTTTCAAGGTTAAAAAGGTTTGATTCAGAACTTTGATGTCAGCTTCACAGCCTTTGGGAACACACCGCATCTTTGATCCCACATCAGTTGTAACAATGAACAGTCTTGAACTCTGATCACAGCTGAAGATGTTTTTCCTGACTGTAATTTTGTTTTGGATGACAGGTGCTTCATGTTGCTTGGCTCTGAATGAAAGATGCAAAAGGCAACTCCGTGCAATAATTTAAGAAAAAAATAGACGACTGCTGTTTGGTTTCTGCCGATTTCACGCATCCATTGCACTTTATTATATTATCAGGATTTATCACGTGTGACATCTTTCCTTAGCCAACAGCAATAAGAGGTTTACGTGTATTGGTAGCTCTGGATAATGAGCGTCTATTAACCCCGTTTGCAAACAGTCACTTGGTACAACCTGAATCTTGTTGAAAAGGGAAACATGTTACCAAAACGTTTTGTCCCACTTTCATCAGGGCACATGCAAGAGTGCCAAACTTCAAACCGACACAACAATTTAAATGCCTGGACATGTTCCTTTTTCCTGCAGAGCAAAGGTTCCTGCTTCTATAATAATAATCTTTACTAGTGTCACAAGTAGGCTTGCATTAACACTACAGTGAAGTTACTGTGAAAAGCCCCCAGTCGCCACATTCTGGCGCCTGTTCGGGTACATAGTGGGAGAATTCAGAATGTCCAGTTCACCTAACAGCACGTCTATCGGGACTTGTGGGAGCACCCGGACGAAACCCACGCAGACACGGGGAGAACATGCAGACTCCGCCCAGACAGTGACCCAAGCCGGAATCAAACCTGGGACCCTGGCGTTGTGAAGCAACGGTGCTAACCACTGTGCTGCCGTGCTGCCCAATTATTCATACAGTATGGGGCCAATATTTGCCCCATGATTGCCGTCAGACAGGAAGGTGATACAATTGGAAAACCCAGAGATAATCCCCGGGAAACACGATTCTCTCCGGAGAGGTCCCATGTTTCGATTTTCTCTGCCTCTCACCAGTGACGTTATGAGGTTCATGCCCTCAAATGGATAATAATAAATTTTATTGTTATTAACGGGCCCCTCCCACCACATCATCACCCCCAATGAATATTCATATCTCGCTGACAGAACATCACATTGACGAGGTTTACATTAGCATTTTAACAATGGGTTTCTATCAAGGGGGTCTCTCCGAGGGTGCAAAGGTAATTATAGCCCCAGGAGGAGAAGGACTACCCAGGGCAACCAACCTGCTAGTGACAACCTATTCCAGGGATCAGTGCCGGGGCGGGCGCTTGTGGGAGTCCCATGGTGGAGGGGGGTTCATATCTGTGTGGTGGGGGTGGGGGTCGACAGTGGGAGAGCAGGCGTTGAGTAGGAAACTTGCCGGTATGGGTGGAAATGGGTACTGGAGGGCTGGGGGGGAGTGCCGGCAATACTTTCACAGTGATGAGGGTGTGAGCTCCTGATGAATGTCCGGGGGCGGGGGAGGAGCCCCCAATACTTCAAGGGTCCATGGTGGGGGCTGTTAAATTTCAGTTATGATTGAGGTGCCCTTTAAAGATGGTGCCCCAGTCTCTGTGGAGCCGGTTGCCAGCTCTATCAGAATGAATAACAGCCCACTCATTTTATTTCTTTACAGAGGCACAATATCTGGAGAGAAAACTGGTCTGTGTAACTGGAGAGCTACACTCCGGTTTACAGTCTGAGCCTGACACTTTGGGGAAAAAATTATAATATTCTACCCTGTGTCTCTTTTTATAGCAATACTCAGATTCTGCACAACCAAGCAATTGGGATAACGTTAGAGTAAGGTGGACTTACATTTCTGAAACGTGTTCAGGAGAACTGTCATATGGCCAATATGACCGAGCTTTGACAAAGGGTAATCTGGACTCAAAACATTAGCTCTTTTTTCTGCCTACAGATGCTGCCAGACCTGCTGAGATTTTGCAGCATTTTCTCTTTTGGCCAATATGTTCTCAGGCAACCCAAAAAGGAGGCGTTGCTGGATCTGGTGCTTGGAGCTGAGTTGGGCCAAGTGGAGCAAATGTCTGCGAGGAAACAATTGGGGAAAAGTAATCAATTCGTTGCAGAGCTTGAGTAGTGCTGAGAAAAGAGACCATGTCGAAGATTCTTTATAAGTCTCCCATATGGGACCTCATCAGAGGCTTTGCTGAAATCTATGTAAACTACATCAACTGCATTACCCTCATCTATACACGTGATCAGCTCCTCAAATTTGTTAGACATAACATCCCTCTGACATAACTATGCTGACTGTCCCTGATCTTATTTATGGGGAGAAGGCAAGAGAATGGGGATGAGAAAATATCAGCCATGATTGAATGGTGGAGCAGACTCGATGGGCCGAGTGGCCTAATTCTGCTCCTATGTCTTATGGTCATATTATGGTCTTATGGATCAAACCTTGCCTCTCCAAGTGGAGATTAAGTCTCTCCTTCAGAATTTTCTCCAATACTTTCCCTGCCACTGATGTGAGACTCGCTGGTCTGTAATTCATTGGTTTATCTCTATCTATCACCCTTCTTGAAAAGTGAAACCACATTAGCTGTCCTCCAGTCCTCTGTCACCTCTCCTGTGGCCAGAGAGGCATTAAACATTTCAGAAGAGCCCCTGTAATTTCTTGCCTTTCCTCCCTCAGGAGCCTGGGATACAACTCATCCGGATCTAGGTATTTGTCCACTTTTAAGTACGCCAAAACCTCCAGAACCTCCTATGTCAAACTGTTCAAGAATTCCTGTCCCTCTCCCCAAATTCTGTACCTACATCTTCCTTCTGCTGAGTGAAGACAGATGTTAACTACTCATTTAACACCCGACCAATGCCCTCTGGCTCCATGCACAGATTGCCGCCTTGTCCCTAATGGGTCCTACTCTTTCTCTGATTATCCTCCCCCCCTTAATATAGTTATAGAATATCTTGGGATTCTCCCTAAACTTACCTTCCAGAGCATTTTCTTGCAGCTGGGAAATACTGTTCGATACAACCCACCAGTCTTTGGGTGGTATGGCCTACAAACCAAGCACTTAAATTCATATACCACATTACTCATTTGCATGATTGGCAGAGCGTCTTGTTGGCTTGATGACCTGTTTGTGGCGAATACCAGTCACGTTGATATTGCATAGAAGTAGCGAGAAACAGCTTCACCTGTTGCTCATATTTTGAGATACCTTGCCCTTCCAGGGTAACCTGAGTGGAACTGTGGGAGCAATCATTGTATCATAAGGTTAAGATTAGTAATGGAAACAGGCAAGCGACAATCTAAAGTTGAACTTCCACACCGGAAATGCTAACTTCATGGAGATTAGAAGAGTTCCAGCCAGGGTAAAATGGAACCAGAGATAGACAGGAAATTGTAATGAAACAATGGGGTATCTATAAGATGTTTCAGATACAGGTGCACATACCAACAAAGGTGAAAGGTAAGGGAACCAACACCAGGGCTCCGTGATGACAAAGGAGATGGAGAACACAATGAAGCAATAAAGAGAATGCATGATTCATGTCAAATGAATTCTTCAAGTGAGGACCGGGTCCGAAACAAAAAGCTGAAAGGGGAATTGAAGAGGAATAAGGCTGACAAAGAGAGAATATGGAAATGGAATGGCAGTTAACATAAAGGGGAACCCAAATATGTCTACCAAGATGTAAATTGTGAGCAAGTAGCAAGAGATGGGATGGGGCTTGTTAAAGAGAGAGGCTGATCATACTAACAAATGTAAGGTCAAGCTAGAATACATAATAAGTACTTTACACTGGTGTAAAAGTAAATTGTGAAGAGGACATACGGAGGCTACAAGGTGACATAGATAGGTTAAGTGAAGAAGATGAACAATTGAAGGCAGAGGGAAGACTGAGGGGAGGGAAGCTGAACCCCGGCAAGCTGCATGAAAAGCTCACAAACAAGGGGGTCAGAGGCATACCATATCATTTACTGGAAGAGGATGGATGATGACTCAAGATGCACTGAGTTGAGATTCAACTGGGGCATGGATGCCTTTCAGGTGATGGGCTCTGGGAATAGACTTCTTGAGGCTGCTGCCTTTTCCCTCAGGGTTGCTGACCTCGTCCATGGTCTGGTGAAGGCAGGTGGGCTGGAGAGAGTGATATAAGTGTGCTGGACTGGTGTTTAAATATGGCACTAGGATCTTCAATCAAGACACCTCTTACTCTTCTAATCTTCAGTGGATACAAATCAGCCTGTCCAATCTTTCCTCATCAGATAACCTGTCCACCTCTGGTATTAGTCTAGCAAACCTTCTCTGAACTGCCGTGCCTCCTGGGGTATGATTGGCTTTGCCAAATCAAGCTAAACTAGTTGGAGATTTTCAAAATATCAGATGGCATTTTCCAGGAAGTCTTATACAATTGTAACAATGTGTTTCAGAATGAGCAAGGCCGAATTTGAGGGGTGAAGGTGATTTACATCAATATTCAATCCACACTGGAGTTCTTCAGGGTGAGGCCTGTCCCTTATGCCTTGCACCAAAACGTTAAGGCCAAGTTATGAATTGGGGATTATAAAACCCATGCGATTTTCTGAGTGGGCAACACTCATCATCCCTGTTTTAAAATCAGACCGTTCAACCAAAATCTGCGGGAACTACAAGCTTACAATTAATCAAGCGGCTCAACTTGAGAAATATCCGATTCCCTGAATAGAAGATCTTTATGCAAAGTTGGTCAGGGACCTCAGACAAGTCTGCACTGCTTTAAAGACGGTTAATCTCTTTTTAACTAAGCTGCAGAGAGGAAAAACCTGACTTGTGGTCCCAGTTTCATCCAGAACTGAACTGAAAATGCTTTTTCAAAAAGCCCGATGGCTTAGCTCCACCCAGCAATGACATCATCTCACCAGCTGAAAACTAATGAACTCTCGAGGGAATCCCCTTAATCAAAACAAAAGTGCATTAGCCCAAGGTTTTATGATGGTTAACTGCACCTCTGGCTCCCAAAAGCTTTCTTGTCTTTCAACCTAAGAATCTTTTAAAACATGATTTCAGCAGTTGAACACAGTCTAACGCAGGCTTTTAACCCTTACTTCACCAAATACCTATAATGCAATATATCTGAAATCCCTACAGTCATTACACCACAAGCCACTGCTGGGACTCCTCCATGAGGACAAGCCAATTCCTCCGATTGTTTCTGCCAGGGTACAGTGATGGACTTTGTTGTTGGCAACCTATAACATAATTTTCCAGGATCGGCTGGAGATGCAGATTTCAAATGTCGATGCCATGAGTTTGCTCCCACTTCCTCAAAATCTGACACCATCACCTGATCCACAACAGATTATGATGGACTTAAACAAAAATGGTAAGGCAGACTAATATTTGAATGGCCATAAATTGGGAGAGGGAAATGTGCAACTAGATCTGGCTGTCCTCGTACACCAGTCACTGAAGGTAAGCATACAGGTGCAGCAGGCGGTAAAGAAGGCAAATGGTATGTTTGTCTTCATAGCGAGAGGACTCGAGTACAGGAGCAGGGATATCTTGCTGCAATTATACAGGGCCTTGAGGAGGCCACACCTGGAGTATTGTGTGCAGTTTTGGTCTCCTTATCTTAGGAAGGATGTTCTTGCTCCAGAGGGAGTGCAGCGAAGACTGATTCCTGGGATGGCAGGACGGAAGCATGAGGAGAGATTGAGTCAGTGAGGACTGTGTTCACTGGAGTTCAGAGGAATGAGGGGGGATCTCATAGAAACGGATAAAATTCTAACAGGACTAGACAGGGCAGGAAAGATGTTCTCGATGGTGGGCTTTCCAGAACGAGGAGTCACAGTCTGAAGAAATGGGGTTGACCATTTAGGACAGAGATGAGGAGAAAATTCTTAAACCAGAGAGCGGTTGGCCTGTGGAATTCGTTACCACAGAAAGTAGTTGAGGCCAAAACGTTGTGTCATTTCAAGTAGCAGTTAGATATAGCACTTGAGGTGAAGGAAATCAAAGGATATGGGCAGAAGGTGGGATTAGGCTATTGAGAGTCAGCCGTGATCATGAATGGCAGAGCAGGCTCAAATGTTTCTATGTTTCTAGACACCCTGCAATTTCGTCGGCTCACATCAGGATCTTAACTCAGCGTGATCCAGTCCTTTCCAAGGCGAAGCGAATCATCCTGGCCGGATGGCACCATAACCAACCAGATCAACTGAGGCCCTACCTCATCAGAAAAGATGAACTCAGTTTTGAGGACGGTGTTTTACTCTTGGGTTCCTAGGTGGTGCTACCACCCCCAACGAGAGAGCCACTGCTGCAGGAGTTGCACCGTGCACAACCCTTGCCAAACAAAATGTTGGCAGAAGCTACATATGGTGGCCCAGCATTGATAAGGATATTGAGCATCTCGTGCACCAAAGTGATTTATGTCAGACACTGCCAACCTTGCCACCCACGACCCACCTGCAGCCATGGGAATGGCCTGGTTGTCCGTGGACGAGGTTATGTATTCATTTTGCAGACCGTCTCCTGCAAAGAATGTTCCTGATACGAGTGGATGCCTACACCAAGTGGTTGGATGTTCAGGAGATGGGGGTGACAACCTCAGCGGCCATCATTGACACTGTGCGTCGCATCTTCACTATCCACGGCCTCCCCGAGGTACTGGTGTCCGACAGAATTTCAGCTCTTTGTCAAAATAGATAACATCCACCACATTCAAACAGCCCTTTACCATTCAGCCTCGAATCGATTAGCAGAGAGAGCTGTTCAGATATGCATGTCTGTGGTGAAGAAACTCCCTAACATACCGCGATGCCTCAAGTTGGTCAACTTCCTTCCCTTGTATAATACTATCAACCCCTCCATACCACCATTGGAGTCACGTCAGCAGAGCTACAAATGGGTCATCACCTCTGGACCTACATAAACTTTGTTTTCCCCATTTGACAGGCAGGGTGGAGACGCGGCAGGCCTCCGAAAGAAAGCAGCAAAATTTGGTCAAAGGAAACTGGTAATTTACAGTTGCCAAACTGGTCTAAGTAAGAAAGTTTGCATCAAGCCCATTGTGGTTACCTGCCGCAATTGAAGCAAAGTCTGGTCTCATACATGGTGGACTTGCAAGGCCGACAAGAGCGGAAGCAAGTGGACCAGTTAAGGTGCTGAGAGGCCACAACCCCAACAGCTGAGCAGGTGTAACTAACAGCCATCACCAGTGCACCTGCGGTGGATCCGGAACTGAGAGAACCAGGGAGTTCCATGGAGGTCCCGCCGCCGACCCCCGAGGGAGCTCGAGAGGGGGGCACCCCGAAATATGAAATGAAATGAAAATCGCTTATTGTCACAAGTAGGCTTCAAATGAAGTTACTGTGAAAAGCCCCTAGTCGCCACATTCCGGTGCCTGTGAAATACTAGGCAAGTCTTTGAGGCAACCTCCTGCAGTTGACTGCAAATGACCCATGTTGCATACGTGTTACCCAGGGACTTAAGAGGGAGGGTGTGGTAGCGCTGCCCATTTAAGGGGCAATCCCTTCCAGTCCACGTGACTGGCTCAGAGCTTATCGTGCATGAGTGTGTGAACTCTCACCAATGGGGCTGGTTTAGCACAGGGCTAAAGAGCTGGCTTTTAAAGCAGACCAAGGCAGGCCAGCTGCACGGTTCAATTCCCGTACTAGCCTCCCCGAACAGGCGCCGGAATGTGGCCACTAGGGGCTTTTCACAGTAACTTCATTTGAAGCCTACTTGTGACAATAAGCGATTTTCATTTCATTTCATTTCATGTGGAAAAAGCATGGGGCACTGGGAGCAGTGTCCCAGGCGGTGTGGACCTGGGAATCACAGAGTGAAGTCCTGTTTCAGAGATATCTGTGTCTGTATATAGTGTTATGGGCCAGGGTTTCGAGAACCCCAAAGTGTATCATGGAATTCACCTGACCCACAACTTTTAATAGATTGCGGTATGGGGAGCACAAGGCCCACTCTGCAGGTGTGGTACAGCAGAAATGGAAAAGTATTTTTTTAAGCAAGACAATGTTTATTCTATGAACTCAAGTTAACCTTTTTAAAACATACAGTGAACATCTTAGCAACCATTAATTCAAATACAACCCCCAAAGACTACAACATTAAGTAATCCTTTAAGTTTTCCTTTTAACATCCATACAAGTTTTAAAAAAAACTTTATCAGAAGCACATCAGGTTAAAGTCACAACTGAAACATTTATAATTCTGAATTCACCAAATGATCAAGAGATAGTCTTTTAATGGCAGAGAGAACAGCAGTACACCTGCTCTGTCTGGCTTCAGCTCCAACACTGAAAACAAAACTAAAACACACCCTGCTCAAAAACAAAAGTAAAAAGGTGACAGACAGCCCAGCTCCACCCACTCTCTGACAAGACTGCAGTAGTAAACACCCATTCTTAAAGGTACTCTCACTACAGATATTTATATATATACCCATTTATAAACACCCATTTCTTAAAGGTACTCTCACTACAAATACTTATATACACCCCATTTATAAATACCCATTTCTTAAAGGTACTCTCACTACAGATACTTATTTACACCCCATTTATAAACACCCATTTCTTAAAGATACTCTACATGACACCTCCCCCCAAGAAAAAAAAATAAACCATCAACTTCAAGATGGTTTCATTTTTCACCTTTTCACAATCCTTTTAGAAATGCACACAGTAAATATATTTTTTTGTTTCAAAAAAAACAACACACGCAAACAGGGACAATAATATAGTCCATTTTTGTTCTTCTTCCTCCAACTGAAACCTTTCCTGATTGACAGTCTCTTTGAACAAGAAGGTCTCTGCACGATCCGTCCATTTTCTATGTCTCGGCATTTCTCTTTAAAGTCAGATACTTTAGTTCAATCTGATCACAGAGTCCCTTGCAATTCTCCAACACATGAGCATTGGTTATCACAGCTGTCAAGCCATCAAATGCCTGTTGAAAGTTCACTGTCAACTGAAATTTTTGACTTTTCTTCAGCAAGTCCATCAGTGGAGCAATCATGCCACAAACCTTTTGCACAAATGTTCGATCAAATACACTCATGCCAAGAAATCGCATTATTTCCCTTTGTATCGAGGGTTTTGAAAACTCCTCAATAACTGTTGGTTTCACATCACGTGTGACCATTCGACCCTGTCCAATTGTATGGCCAAGGAAAGTGACTTGGGCTTTTCTAAATTCACTTTTGGCTAGGTTTATCAACAAACCCGCCTCCTAAAGTCGATCAAATAACTCCATCAGATGTTTTAAATGTTTTGTCCATGTCTGGCTGAAAATTACCAGATTGGCGATGTATACAGCACAATTGTGTAATCCTGAAACAACTTTATTGGTTAACCGTTGAAATATGGCTCGTGCGTTTTCATGCCAAATGGCATAACTTTGAATTGGTATATACCATCTGGAGTCACAAAAGCTGAAATCTCCTTCGCCCTTTCGGATAAAGGTACCTGCCAGTAACCTTTAAGTAAATCCAGTTTGGAAATAAAAGCTGATTGTCTCATTTTCTCAATGCAATCCTCCAAACATGGGATAGGATAAGAGTCCATTCTTGTAACTGCATTAACCTCTCTATAGTCCACGCACAACCGTTGGGTACCATCTGGTTTTGTTACCATCACTATGGGTGAGCTGCATTGGCTGCAACCCACTTCAATTGTGCCATTTTTAAGCATACTCTCAATCTCTTTGTTAACCTGTGCCAATTTTAAAGGGTTAAGTCTGGATGGATGTTGTTTGATTGGAACAGTATTTCCCACATCTACATCATGTATAGCCATTTTAGTACTTCCCAATTTATCTCAACAAACTTGCCCACGTGATATCAATAACTCTTTCAGGTCAGTCTGTTTTTCCTCTGGAAGGTAACTCAACAATTTATCCCAATTTTTAAGAACATCCTCATTTTCCAATTTAATTTGAGGTATGTTAAATTCACAGTCATCTGTGAATTAGTTTGTCACTTTGAGTTAGAATCATTAAAACCTCCTTTTTCTCTCCTTCCCTTTCAAATACCTTTTAAGCATATTCACATGACACACTTGGTGAGTCTTCCTTCTATCTGGTGTTTTTACCACATAATTCACCTCACCTAATTTCCTTTCAATCTGATAAGGTCCACAAAACCTAGCTTTTGAAGGCTCACCTACCACTGGTAACAATACTAAAACTTTATCTCCACAGGCAAAACTACGAACTTAGGATTTCTTGTCCGCTACCCGCTTTATCATATTCTGTGCAACTTTTAAATGTTGTCCAGCCAATTCACCTGCTCTATTTAATCGTTCCCTAAAATTTGACACATAATCCAATAATGTAATTTCCGATTTCTCACTCACCAATGTTTCCTTAATCAATTTAGGTGGTCCTCTTACCTCATGACCAAAAATTAGTTCAAAAGGACTAAATTTGGTTGAGTCATTAGGTACAGCCCTAATTGCAAACAGAACGAATGGAATTCCTTTATCCCAATCCTCTGGATAATCTTGACAATAATCCCTCAACATTGTCTTCAATGTCCGATGCCACCTTTCTAACGCTCCCTGCGATTCTGGATGTACGCAGTTGATTTAAATTGTTTTATTCCTGAGCTATCCATAACTTCTTTGAATAACCTTGACGTAAAATTCAACCCTTGATCCGATTGTATTTCTGTGGGTAGTCCATATCTAGTAAAGAATTTAAGTAACTCCTCCACAATCTTTTTAGCTGTGATATTATGTACTGGAATGGCCTCTGGAAACCTAGTAGAACATCCATTATAGTCAAAAGATATTGATTCCCACTTTTAATTTCAGGAAGCGGTCCTACGCAATCAATTAGGACCCTTGGAAAAGGTTCCTCAAATGCTGGAATGGGCATTTAGGGTGCTGGTTTTATCACTGCTTGAGGTTTCCCTATCACTTGACATGTGTGACATGATTGACAAAATTAAACTACATCTTTATGTCGCCCAGGCCAATAAAAATGTTTTTGGATTTTAGCTTGAGTTTTCCTTATTCCCAAATGACCTCCCACTGGTACCTCATGTGCAACTCGCAACACCTCCTTTCTATACCCTACCGGTGAACTTGATGAACTTCTGCCCACTTTTCATCTGCCTGCATATGTAAAGGTCTCCAATTTCTCATCAAGACATCACTTTTATGGTAATAACACTCTGGTATACACGCAGATTCCTCTTCTGTGTATGCTTTCTGATACATCCGTTTTATTTCTACATCTTTCTGTTGTAACTCTGCCAATTTTCCTGAACTAAAAATATCCGCCTCATCCTCCACCTGTTCTTGTTCTTTTTCAACCATCTGATCAAAAATCGTTACTGATAATTGTACTTCAACTTCATCTTCACTCTTTGATTTCTCCACTTGTCTTAACCTCTGACTTTGCGTTCTTGTTACTACACAATCCAGAAAAAGCATAGGGGCTGGTTTAGCTCATAGGGGCTGGTTTAGCTCACTGGGCTAAATCGCTGGCTTTTAAAGCAGACCAAGCAGGCCAGCAGCACGGTTCGATTCCCGTACCAGCCTCCCCAGACAGGCGCCGGAATGTGGCGACTAGGGGCTTTTCACAGTAACTTCATTGAAGCCTACTCGTGACAATAAGTAATTTTCATTTCAAAATCCCAGGATATTCGTCCTTCAACACTTCAATTGTCTGATTTTCCACTGATTTTTTAACCACGGTAGGCATCACTCCCACCTGCGATCCAGCTATATCATTACCCAAGATAAACTGTATTCCTGAACAAGATAGTTTCCCTATTACTCCTAGTACCACTTCACCACACTTCAATGGACTTTCCAATCTTACCTTTTATAATTGAACACTACTCCTCTCATCCTGAATTCCACATATTACCACCTTTTCTGGCAACATTCTTCCCAAAACTACATAACACCTCATCTCTTACCATTAAAGATTGACTAGCTCTCGTATCTCTTAAAATTGTGACTTCTTTACCTGGTCCTCATGATACACATGAGCAAACTTTACCCACACAAGTAAATTCTTTAAAGAGATCTGGCACCTTCTTATCAATCGCCTCTTGATCAGGCTGTACAATCTTTTGCACCTCCTTCGCTTCACTTGGGCTTTCCTTTACCCCTTTAACAAACCCCACTGTCTTATCCTGTTTTACCACATCAGCCTTCCCAGTGCTTTTCTTCAACCACCAACACTGTGACTTTACATGGCCTAGTTTATTACAGTGAAAACATTTGAAACTTTTTATTTCTTTTCCACCCTCCTGGAATTTTTTAAAATCTGAGGTACACTCTCCTTATTATCTCCCATCAGATCACCTTTGCCTCTACCACTTGAGTATTTCTCATGTCCCCAGTTTCTATCCCTCACAGGCTGAAATTGATGTTGGAAAACAAGATTTTTTTATGAACTAATTCATAATCATGTGCCATTTCTGCTGCTAATCTCGCAGTTTTAACCCTCTGCTCTTCCACATGAGTTCTCACTACATCAGGAATTGAATTTTTAAACTCCTCCAAAAGCATAATTTCTCTGACAGCTTCATAGGTTTGGTCTATTTTCAAAGCCATTATCCACCTATCAAAATTACTCTGTTTGATCCTATCAAACTCCATGTATGTTTGACCTGGCTCTTTCCTTAAATTTCTAAACCTTTGTCTGTAGGCTTCAGGCAGTAGTTCATATGCACCTAAGATGGATTTTTTCACCTCCTCATACGTCCTAGATACCTCCTCCGGTAGTGAAGCAAACACTTCACTAGCCCTACCTATCAGCTTTGTGTGAATCAGTAATACCCACATGTCCAGTGGCCATTTCATTTGATTAGCCACCTTCTCAAATGAAATGAACAAGATTGTCCTTCTCGTCAAGCCTCAGCAATGCTGGGACATATTTAAATAGATACCCACCAAGACTTCGACTATGACACTTTTTCTCACTATCCTCATCACTATCATCCAACTGCACGTTTCCCTTTATGTCTGCCAATTTTAACTGACTGTCATGTTTCATGGCCATTTTCTGAAGTTCAAACTCTCTGATCTGTATCTCCCTTTGTCTTTCTTTTTGTTCTGCTAGGGCTATTCTTTCTTTTCTTCTTTCTTCTCTCTCCTTTTCTTTTTCCTCTCTCTCTCTTTATTTTTCCTCTCTATCTCTTTCTCTCTCACTTTCTTTTTCCTCTCTATCTCTTTCATATTCAATCTGCTTCAATTCTTTCTCATGTTCCATTTGCAGCTGAATTTTTACCATTTCCAATGAGTCAAACTGTATCTCAGACAACTTTAAATGCTTCGCCACCGCCATAATTACCTCATCTTTTTGCATTTTGTCAGGTAATGTTAACTGCAATGTTTTTGCCAAATCTAACAGTCTGCTTTTAGTCTCTGTCCGTAACGTACTGCATGTGACCGTCTCCACCCCCAAAAATTTCAGAGCCTCTGAAAGAGCCATTGTCCACAACACACTCCCTACTTAAATGTATACTACTCCTGAAAAGCAACCCCAATATGCTCACCCCTCACTGTCTATAAGTTCACAAAGCCAATCCAATAGATAGATCTTTATCCTGGACGAGGCCCCAATTTTTTATGGGCCAGGGTTTAGAGAACCCCAAAGTGTATCATGGAATTCACCTGACCCACAACATTTAATAGATTGTGGTATGGGGAGCACCCGGCCCACTCTGCAGGTGTGGTACAGCAGAAATGGAAAAGTATTTTTTAAAGTAAAACAATGTTTATTCTATAAACTCAAGTTAACCTTTTTAAAACATACAGTGAACATCTTAGCAACCATTAATTCAAATACAACCCCAAAGGCTACAACATTAAGTAATCCTTTAAGCTTTCCTTTTAACATCCATACGGCTTTAAAAAAAACTTTACAAGAAGCACATCAGGTTAAAGTCACTACTGAAAACATTTATAATTCTGAATTCACCAACTATTCAAGAGATAGTATTTTGATGGCAGAGAGAACAACAGTACACCTGCTCTGTCTGGCTTCAGCTCTAACCATGGAAAACGAAACTAAAACACACCCTGCAGCCTGCTCAAAAACAAAAGTAAAACATTGACAGGCAGCCCAGCTCCACCCACTCTCTGACATCACCGCAGTAGTAAACACCCATTTCTTAAAGGTACTTTCACTACAGATATTTATATATATATTCCCATTTATAAACACCCATTTCTTAAAGGTACTCTCACTACAGATACTTATATACACCCCATTTATAAACACTAATTTCTTAAAGGTACTCTCACATGACAATAGTTAGCTCTATCCTTGTTCTTAATAAACCCATTTAGGTAATACAAGAAACCTCCTCAGTGTTACCTTACGCTACCACAGTTAACATCCTAGTTGCTAAAGAAAGTGGGAATGGAGATGACGGTGGCACAGTGTTTAGCACTGCTGCCTCACAGCGGCAGGGACCCGGGTTCGATTCCAACCTTGGGTGACTGTGTGGAGTTTTCACGTTCTCCCCATGACAGCGTGGGTTTCCTCCGGGTGCTCCGGCTTCCCCCCATAGTCCAATGAAGTGCAGGTTAGGTGGATTGGCCATGCTAAATTGTCCCTTAGTGTTGAACCATTTGATGGTAAGCTGCTCTTTCAGAGGGTCAGCGCAGACTCGCTGGGCCAAACGGCCTCCTTCTGCATTGGAGGGAATCTATGATTCTAAGTCTTGCCATAATTTCCAATATTTCCTATACACAGGGGAGGTGCCAGAGAATAAGAGAATTGCAAATGTGACACGTTTATTCAAGGAAGTGTGTATGGATATTCCAATCACTATATGGTAGATTAACACGAGTGGTGAGCAAGGTCTTAGAAGCAGTAATCAGAGGGAAAATATCAACAGGAATTTGAAGGGGTCTGAGTTAATTCAGTAGAACCAGCATCGATTTGTGCAGTTGGTCCTTTAGAGAAATAGAGAAATACAGCACAAAACAGGCCCTTCGGCTCACGATGTTGTGCCGAACTTTTGTTCTAGGTTAATCATAGAATTTTGGACATTAAGGGCAATTTATCATGGCCAATCCACCCAGCCTGCACATCTTTGGACTGTGGGAGGCAACCGGAGTACCCGAAGGAAACCCACGCACACACGGGGAGGATGTGCAGACTCCACACAGACAGTGACCCAAGCCGAAATTGAACCTGGGACCCTGGAGCTGTGAAGCAATTGTGCTATCCACAACGCTACCGTGCTGCCCTCAAGAGCAAATTAATCTACACTCCATTATTCTACCCTAATCCATGTACCCATCCAATAGCCGCTTGAAGGTCCCTAACGTTTCCGACTCAACTACTTCCACAGGCAGTGCATTCCATGCTCCCACTACTCTCTGGGTAAAGAACCTACCTCTGACATCCCCCCTATATCTTCCACCATTTACCTTAAATTTATGTCCCCTTGTAATGGTTTGTTCCACCCGGGGAAAAAGTCTCTGACTGTCTACTCTATCTATTCCCCTGATCATCTTATAAACCTCTATCAAGTCGCCCCTCATCCTTCTCTGTTCTAATGAAAAAAGGCCTAGCACCCTTAACCTTTCCTCGTAAGACCTACTCTCCATTCCAGGCAACATCCTGGTAAATCTCCTTTGCACCTTTTCCAAAGCTTCCACATCCTTCCTAAAATGAGGTGACCAGAACTGCACACAGTACTCCAAATGTGGCCTGACCAAGGTTTTGTACAGCTGCATCATCACCTCACAGCTCTTAAATTAAATCCCTCTGCTAATGAACGCTAGCACACCATAGGCCTTCTTCACAGCTCTATCCACTTGAGTGGCAACTTTCAAAGATCTATGAACATAGACCCCAAGATCTCTCTGCTCCTCTACATTGCCAAGAACCCTACCGTTAACCCTGTATTCCGCATTCATATTTGTCCTTCCAAAATGGACAACCTCACACTTGTCAGGGTTAAACTCCATCTGCCACTTCTCAGCCCAGCTCTGCATCCTATCTATGTCTCTTTGCAGCCAACAACAGCCCTCCTCACTATCCACAACTCCACCAATCTTTGTATCATCTGCAAATTTACTGACCTACCCTTCAACTCCCACATCCAAGTCGTTAATGAAAATCACAAACAGCAGAGGACCCAGAACTGATCCCTGCGGTACGCCACTGGTAACTGGGCTCCAGGCTGAATATTTGCCATCCACCACCACTCTCTGACTTCTATAGGTTAGCCAGTTCGTTATCCAACTGGCCAAATTTCCCACTATCCCATGCCTCCTTACTTTCTGCATAAGCCTACCATGGGGAACCTTATCAAATGCCTTACTAAAATCCATGTACACTACATCCACTGTTTTACCTTCATCCACATACTTGGTCACCTCCTCAAAGAAGTCAATAAGACTTGTAAGGCAAGACCTACCCCTCACAAATCCGTGCTGACTATCCCTAATTAAGCAGTGTCTTTCCAGATGCTCAGAAATCCTATCCCTCAATACCCTTTCCATTACTTTGTCTACCACCGAAGTAAGACTAACTGGCCTGTAATTCCCAGGGTTATCCCTATTCCCTTTTTTGAACAGGGGCACGACATTAGCCACTCTCCAATCCCCTGGTACCACCCCTGCTGACAGCGAGGATGAAAAGATCATTGCCAACGGCTCTGCAATTTCATTTCTTGCTTCCCATAGAATTCTTGGATATGTCCCGTCAGGCCCAAGGGACTTGTCTATCCTCAAGTTTTTCAAAATGCCCAACACATCTTCCTTCCTAACAAGTATCTCCTCGAGCTTACCAATCTGTTTCACACTGTCCTCTCCAACAATATGGCCCCTCTCGTTTGTAAATACTGAAGAAAAGTACTCGATCAAGACCTCTCCTATCTCTTCAGACTCAATACACAATCTCCCGTACTGACTTGATCGGACCTACCCTCGCTCGAGTCATTCTCATATTTCTCACAACTGTGTAAAAGGCCTTGGGGTTTTCCTTTATCCTACCCACCAAA